>NW_027419127.1:0-137793 GCF_009905375.1 Apium graveolens
AGGTGGGGGAAGATTTTCAATGACTCCCACCTTGGCTTTGTCCACCTCCAGACCTTGCTAGAGACCTTATGCCCAAGGATAATGCCTTCACGCACCATAAAATGACATTTCTCCCAATTAAGCACCAAATTAGTTTCCACGCATCTTTTGAGTACGGCGCGCAGATTATTCAAACATTCATCATATGAGTGTCCAAAGACGGAGAAGTCATCCATGAACACTTCGACGTTATTTCCAATCATGTCAGAGAATATAGCCATCATACATCTCTGAAAGGTGGCCGGGGCGCCACATAACCCAAACGAAACTCTACGAAAAGCAAATGTGCCAAATGGACAAGTGAAGGTAGTCTTTTCCTGATCCTCTGGTGCAATACAAATCTGATTATACCCGAAATAACCATCCAGAAGACAAAAATACTCATGTCCCGCCAATCTGTCAAGCATTTGATCAATGAATGGGAGAGGGAAGTGATCCTTCCTTGTGGCTTTGTTCAATTTTCTATAATCCATGCATACTCTCCATCCTGTAACTGTTCGAGTAGGGATGAGCTCATTCTTTTCATTTGCGACCACAGTGATACCTCCTTTCTTAGGTACACATTGCACGGGGCTCACCCACGAGCTGTCAGAAATAGGATAAATGATGCCTGCATCTAGCCATTTCAGAATTTCTTTCTTCACCACCTCCTTCATGATGGGATTCAGTCTTCGCTGCTGTTCCACAGTTGGCTTACTACCTTCCTCTAACAGAATTTTATGCATACAATATGAAGGACTTATCCCCTTGATGTCTGCTATGGTCCATCCTATAGCCGATTTGAATTCTCTCAAAATCCTTAAGAGCTTGTCTTCCTCACTACCTGAAAGGTCAGCTGAAATAATAACAGGTAACGTAGATGAATCACCTAAAGAAGCATACCTCAAGTGTTCAGGTAATGGTTTGAGCTCCAAGGTAGGTGCTTCCTCTATTGATGGTTTGAGCTTCCCTTCAGCATTCTTAAGGTCAGAAGTACCAAGAGATTCAAATGGTATGTCAAGCTTTCGCTTCCATGGAGAAGCGTTCAGATATTGTAATTGCTCGTTGCTATCTTCATCATCGCTGTCAAAATCACCCACTAAGGCCTTTTCCAATGCATCAGACATTAGCATGTGATCGAGTTCCGAAGTAACTGCGAAATCAATCATATCCACTTTTAAACACTCCTCATCTTCTGTAGGGAATTTCATTGCCTTGAATACATTGAAGGTCACATCCTGATCTTGGACCCGCATAGTAAGTTCCCCTTTTTGCATATCTATCAAGATACGGCCAGCAGCCAAGAAAGGCCTCCCCAAGATTATGGGAATCTTCTTATCTTCCTCAAAATCCAGAATAACAAAATCAGCAGGAAAGAAGAGCTTATCCACCTTGACGAGCACATCCTCAACTATGCCCCTTGGGTAAGTAATGGAACGGTCCGCCAATTGTAGCGACATGTATGTGGGTTTTGGATCAGGCAGATCCAGCTTTTTAAAGATCGACAACGGCATCAGATTAATGCTTGCTCCCAAATCACAAAGGCACTTGTCAAAAGTTAGATTGCCAATGGTGCAAGGAATGGTGAAGCTTCCTAGATCTTTCAATTTTGGTGGTAACTTTTGCTGCAGAACAGCGCTGCATTCTTCCGTGAGAGCAACGGTTTCAAGGTCATCCAGTTTCACCTTCCTTGAAAGAATAGTCTTCATAAACTTCGCATAACTAGGCATTTGTTCCAGCGCCTCAGCGAAAGGTATATTGATGTGAAGTTTCTTGAACACCTCCAGAAACTTCCCGAACTGTCTATCCAGCTTTTGTTGCTGCAATCTCTTAGGAAAAGGTGGTGGAGGATAGAGCTGTTTCTCCCCTGTATTAGCCTCAGGCAGAGTGTGTTCAACAGTAGTCTTCTTTGGTTCCGCCACTTTCTCCTTTTGCTTAGATTCTTCATCTCTAACTTCAGCTTCGACTTCTTTTGCCTTTTCAGCATCAGCTACTTTTCCAGACCTTAAGGTAATAGCCTTGACTTGCTCTTTAGCTTCCTTCCTGCCTGGTACTTTCGTGTCACTGGGAAGAGTGCCAGGTTGATGATTGAGCACTGCATTGGCTAATTGACCGATTTGATTTTCCAAGGTCTTGATAGAAACCGCCTGACTCTTGCACAACAGCTTAAGTTCCTCAAAATCAGCACTAGTAGGTGCAGCTGCACTTCCTTGTTGAGGATATGATTGCCTTGTAGCATACTGTTGTGGTTGCTGGAATCCAGGTGGGTTAAACTATTTACTCACTCCTTGCTGATATGGTGGCTGAATAGCATTCTGATTATTTCCCCAGCTGAAATTTGGATGATTTCTGTTGTTAGGATGATAGGTTGCTGGCACAGGCTGCTGTTGTCGCTGATAATTATTCACATACTGAACAGATTCGTTGACAAGAGAACACTATTCCGTAGCATGAGAACCTGCACAAAGCTCACAAACCATAGCTATTTGATTAACTCCATACGTAGCCAAAGAATCAACCTTCATTGATAGCGCTTGGAGCTGGGCTGCAATAGCGGTGGCTGCATCAACTTCCAGAATACCTGCGACCTTGCCTGACGTCATCCTCTGAGTTGGGTTTTGATGCTCATTTGCAGCCATCGTCTCGATAAGATTATACGCCTCAGTATAGCTTTTAGCCCATAAGGCGCCTCCAGCTGCTGCATCGAGCATGGGCCGAGATTGGGCCCCCAAACCATTATAAAAACCAGTGATTACCATCCAATCCGGCATTCCATGATGTAACACCCCCAGATCCGGGGTCGGGGATCCGGGTTGTCACGGTCTTTCTTTCCACAATATCACTTCACTTAATTAATAATAAATAACCTCATGCTGTGACCCCACACTAACACACACCACAATCCGTTATAGTCTCAGAGAGATGAAATTGAAATAAGTACAAGTCTTTGAATCCACAATTTAAAATTATTACAACCCAAAATGATTACTTGATAATTTACAGTTAATTGCCATTATCTGCCACAAGTTATAATTATACATAATTTGATTCTCAAAAGTAGATGGTCTGAACTACAATGGATCTACCTCTGCAGCTATAGCAGCTACAACATCATCGGGAAGACGCGGGACGCTTCCCACGCGCTTGCGCTGGGTCTGCTGGAGTCTGGCCATCTCTCCTAACTGTTGTTGTGTGATGAAGAAATAAAGCAAGAGTGAGCCTTACAGCTCGCAAGATAATATGTAGTGATAACAATAATACAAGTATCTAAATGGATACTTACTAGAATCTTTATCGTGTGTAAGATAATTACTTACTAGATATAAGTAAAAACAAGGAATGAAGTTACCAATACTTCCCCCCCACTTATATCATTTATAAAGCTACCTGAACTATCACCGTTCAAAGTATTATAAGATTCACGAGGTCATCCCATAGATGAGACCACAAATAAAACTTGAAAATATTTGATCTTTGAAATATTTTGAAAAGAGATGAAGTTACGAGATACTTCATTCAATGGATACACCAATAAAAATGTTTGACCCTGTCAATGCTTCGGCAACCACCCATTAGTAGCCTTTCAATCGAAATGCTACGGGTAGTGTTGCAGAATTATCCAAATGGATGATGAACTCATTACGGGAGTTTACCGCGCCAGGAAGACCACTTACGATGATCAGTCGTAGTAGTACAACCCCACCATTTTCTACATGTAGAGGAGAACCTGTCGGATTTACTTGTCAACCGAACACTGAACTCCTAAGGAATGGACCGCCTTAGCGGAACTTCCAGGCCATTTGGGCCAATATAATAAGGCTGGGCCGGCGCTACTCGACCACTTACGCCACTCCTAGTTCAGATGAAATCCATGACTCTGAAACGTAAAGCTCGTTTCCCCCTTTCCCCAAGTAGAAACTTGTTGATACGGCTCCACCAAGAAGTCGTATCTAGTTGGAAAGGAAAACTCACCGATATTTCCCAGGCGATGCCTGTTAATGGATTAACTTGTTCCAAGAATTTTACTTCCCGAATATTGGGTAAGTAATCAAAAACTCTTTTACCAAGACAGCAACCTTGTTGCGAATATAAAACACACCACCGAGCCGGATCCCCCAGGTTTTGAGCGAATATTTAAATCCCTTTTTAAAAGGAAGATCTTAAATATAAAAATAGTTTTGGGATCCGCTCTAACTTTTGAAAATCATTTTAAAGACTCGAAAACACTTTAAAGAGTGTTTGGAGTAAAACTGATTTAATGAAGTAAATCAGTCCCCAGAATATTTAGAAAATGACTGAATATTATTATTTAAATAATATTCCCATAAAGAATAATCTTTATAAAAATAATTGAAGTAGAAGTATTAAAACTTATACTTGAAACGAGTATTAAATAACCAAAGATATACTTATATGAAAGTATTATCTTTATTTGAATAATTGAAAATAAGTTTGATTATTAACACCTTATTCTTTAATAAAATAAAGAATATATTTCAGCAAATAATCGGAGTCATAGATCCTCAAATGAATATTCAAATAATATTTATAAATAATATAAAAGAGTCGTACGCCTTCGAATAATATTCGAAATAATATTCAATAATAAAATAAAGTTTAAAGTTATCGAATAAACCTTATTCGATTAATAGTTTGGAAAACTATAACCATATATATATATAAGTATATATATATATCCATATCCATATATACAAAATCTACTCGGGATCCTCGACTCCCGGTTTTAGAAAATATTTTCACCTTTGGATCCCTATACTAAGGGTATATGCAAGTTACCGCTATCCTCTAGCATAGGTATTATCAACTGAACCAACAGATATATAACTCAAGAATATGAGACAGGCATGCATATATATATACCATATCAGCATGCTTCAATATATCGCAACATTTGCTAATTAACCAATATGCATTTATCACAAGATCAGGCATATACAAATGTATACATCGCAACAACAGTATAACGGATAGAATACTTGCCTGAGCGACTTGGGGGTGAGAAAGGCTCGGGACGAGTCTGATAACCTATAAACAACAAGTAAGTTGGAATTAAACCAAAATCACTTGTAAATCTATACTTTAACTAACTTAGACTCTAACGCTTGTTTTGCGCTCACCGATTCGCTTAAGTCACTCGGGTACCCTCGGCTCCACCATTTTTAACAATTTAACCTTTACGAGTTTTAAAGCGATTCCTTCGCGAATGTCTTACCAACTGCCTAACACACTTACCATAAATGTTTCATACATTAATTAACCCTTTTTGGTCTTTAACCTACATTTCAAAGTAAGGCGAGGGAAAAAGTTTCGTTCGAGAAACGCCGTTACTTGAAACGGTCGTTTCTCCTAAACCGTGCATCGGAATCGAACAAACTACATATCAAAACGAAGCTCGTAACATGAGCTATCTAATCATGGCAGTGGTCATAATCTGGCAGGGGGTTCTCGGGTCCTAATGCTATGCACAAAAACAGTCCAAAGAAAATCGGACGTTACGACGACTATATTTACGCGATTTCCAAATTTTAAACCATACAAAACCAACCACAAACCAACCTCAAATCCAACATACAACCAACATCCATCCTTATCACATCATAACAACCCCAACCAATTCAATTTAATCATTCATACTTATGCCTAAACTTAACTTTAATCATACTTAAGTTCTTTTAATCAAAACCACAACATTTACCATTCCATTTCACTACCACTCCAAATCCCAAACTCTAAATCACAACAACAAGCTACAATATCATCCTACTAATCAAAATCATCTTATAATACATAGGAATCTAGGGTTTGGAGATGGTATACCTTCCTTGAAGTGGTGGGAGGAGCTAGGAAGCCTTAAGAAGCTTTGAGAAGTCTTAAGAAAGCTTGGATCTTCAAGAAAAACAAGAAAACTTCAAGTTAAAAAACTTGAAAACACTATTCATAGTCTTCTTCTTTGATTAAATGAAGAAGATTGAGAAGGAATTAATGGCTTAAACTCATGATATAGTCCTAACTAAGCATGAAGATGATTAGGGAATTATCTTACCAATTTAGGAAGCTTGGATCTTGGATTTTGAATTTCTCTTGCCTTTTGAATAGTGAAAAGCCGTGAGCAATGAAGAACAAAGCCTTGGTTGCTTTTGATTTTTTTGATGAAAATGATTTTACTTGGCTTGGTTGATTGGTTTTTGTGCTTGCTTTAGTCAATTACCTTCTTGCCCTTGGATTTGTGTGGTTACAAAGCCACCACACCTCCTTCCTTCCCATGTCATGCTTATGTCATCCTCATGATGTCATCCTCACTTCCTTGTCCTCTTTCTATTGGTTGGATGACATCATTCCCACTAATCCCTTTGATTAACTTCCTAATCGTTTGCCTAATGACCGCCGATCTGTTATACGGTTCGCTTAACTTTCGTTTTCGTTTATCGTTTGAGGGATCATACCCGGTATCTTATTACTTAGGTTCCCTCAACCTTTCTCAATATATTATATTCCTTTTATGATCCTCTCCTATAATCCTTTAATTTAAATCCTTTTTATCCTGTTACCTTATACTCAATTCTCTCCGTATCTTGTGGATTTCCGGGAAAAAAAAATCAAAGTGTTCGGAATTGGATTCTGACGATCTTTACATACACTTATATACCACATAGAGTACTAATAATATCCCATAAGATCAATAACAGAACCCCTACATAGCGTGGCATGAACAGTTTTCTCATTCAGCAAAAACACTATTCATAAGGGTTTCAGAAATTTCCAAAATTGGGGTTATTACAGTCTCCCCTCCTTAAAAGGATTCCGTCCCGGAATCAGATAGAAATAAATAGGGATACTTTCTTAGTATTGCACTTTCTAACTCTCAAGTCAATTTTCCCACATTGTGGTTCTACCATCAAACTCTTACTAGTTTGATAACCCTTCTCCTAAGAACTCGTTCCTTTTCACTCTATAACCCTTCCTGGTTGCTCCATATAGGTTACGTCTGGTTGCATGTCTATGCGCTCATATGCCCTTATTTGTCTGGCATCTGAATTACACTTCCTTAACATTAATACGTGGAACACGTTACGGCCTGCTACATGTTCGGGGTTAGGGCTAGCTCATATGCTAACTTCCCAAACGTCTCAATATATCCAAGGGTCCAACAAATTATAGACTTAGCTTTCCTTCTTTCCGAATCTCATCAATCCTTTCCAAGGGATACCTATAACATTACTAGGTCCCCTATTTCATACCCTTTATCCTTTCGTGTCAAATCAACATACTTATCATGTCCATCTTGGGCTACTACCAGCCGTCCTCTGATTAGATCTATCATATCCTTGGTCCTTTGGACTACTGCGGGTCCGAGCATCTTGCGCTCTACAACTCCATCCTAACATAAGGGAGATCGACATTGTCTTCCCTCAAGGATCTCATAAGGCGATACCTCAATACTGACATAGGATCTATTATCGTAAGATAACTTAATCCGCGTTAAATGATCATTTCAAATTCTTTCAAGTCTATTGCACAGACTCTCATTATTGCTTTTAGCATTAGAGCTTCTGCTTCTCAATACCCATTCTTTTCCAGTTCGTAATCGCTACTACCTTCCGTTCCTAATATTATACGGGTTATACTTTTGCTCGCTAGCGTTCTATAACCTTTTAATAACCACGTCAACCTTAGTATCACGAATGTGTTCCCATTCCGCATACTACCACCACTTTATTACTCCTTTTTCCAGTTGCTTCTATTTTCCAAAATTTGATTAATCATATAGAAGTAAAGGAATTTGTTGAGAGATCACTATGATCATGAACACTTGTTATATCGCATAGTTAGTACAGAAGGTGGCCAGCCTTTAGTACTTGACAAGCAATTAAACAATAGCTGGTATCCTACTCGGCTTCTATCACACAGATAGATAGTCATTCGGCAATACCTCCCCTTCTGGAAGGGTTGTTCTTCTCAGGTTACATGAAATGAAAAGAAGAGAAAAGAACGAACTGAAGAGAATTGTATATATGAAAAAAATATACTGCCACAAAATATCTGGCTTGGAACCTACCTCTGAACTATAGAGGTTTGTTATAGAAGAACAAAACATATAGGTATTTATATCAACATCAAGTATTATAGCATCGCATTTCACGTGCCTAAATATTTTCGCTATCCCGTCCATCATTCTATGGACCCATGCTCTTCCTCGAGCTTATACATAATCACCTTTGAAACTCCCTCGATATCGAAAATCGAATCTGGGATCTCATTCTATATATCACCGTTACTAGGATTCTATGCTCGCACCGCAACCTTCCTCGTATAATAATACGATTCTCTATTGATAAGAAAGAATAATTATTCACCAGGTAGATACTCTACTTAATTAGTCTATCAATGATAACTTATACACTACCACGACCCGATTAGTGGTACTCAATCTCAACACCCATTCCAATACAACTCTCACGGTTGTAATCAGCTCATTACTCGCAGAATCATTGCTGCCTTACTATGGTCCACCACTGACCTACTGTAGTCATTCATTTTCCATGAAGTCTTAATAGCTAACCATACGGAGTCCATACATCTCGTATCAAATCCTTCTAAGGGGGTAACATAATCACCATTCCTGATTCATGAAGAACACTCCTGATCCTGACATACATACATGACATGAAGCAGATAAAAGTGTAGAAGAGTTTCAATCTAAGCAACGATAGCAGGTTAATACCATTCTTAATCATACGCCCTAAATAGAAGAATTAACTCAAGGGTTCATCTAGTCCTTTTTGAAACATGGTCCTGGCTTATCTCAAGATAGGATCTTCTAAGATAGATAGCCCGTTCCTGGCGATTACACGAATTAAACCTTTACCAACTACTATTACGGTTGGGTATTGCACAGTCATCAGAAGGAATGTCAATCTTCCAAACCATAATTCAACCTTCACATTTTTTTAACCATCATCACTGTATTCTTTTGGCACACGCGCCTATAATTATCCACTTACCTTTAAAGTGTCGGCCACCTCTTTGGCCTTTCCTGATAGTAAAATTTCCTTACAGTCAATGTCACATTAACCACCTCCAAATAAATTTCTACCTTATTTCAATCACAGCTTATGTGAAAATGCTTTCCTTAAAATCTGATGAGTAAAAAAAAAAATCACCATTTTTCCATAAGTTATTGCCTCAGTCTTTTAGAGGTTAATCACTGTCATGACTGACTCTCAATCATAATTAGAACATCTTTTATCTTAAGTCCTAATTGCCCTGAATAATTTCGACCATTACTGGTTCGATCCATACTTTCTCGTGGTTTAACACGTGCCCCACTTGGCAACATTATAATTACGTCATATTTCCTTTATCAACATTTCTATTCTTGAGAATTTTGAATATTACCTTTCTCCTTGTAAAACCTCTAAGGTTATCCTTGATTCGTTCCTCCTGTATTCCCTAGATACAGGGCATATCAACATACCCTTTACTAATACTAGAACCATTATCTATATGTTTCTGAAAAATTTTCTCCACTGATACTTAAAGGTCATCATTACCTTAATATTTTCCAATTCATACTGTCAAAACTCATACTATCCCTATTAAGGGTGAAATGCCAACCTGTATGCATTCCCCTAGGATTCATTTTACGTTACCAATGTTCTATCCTTAATTCCACCTTTAAAAGGTACCTGCATCCTTCCATGGATAAATCAAGTCATATATCCTTGATAGATTATCTTATTCATCATTCCCACCTCGATAGTCTATACCTAACTTCATAATAACATCCTTATTCAATATTGAGGTCAATCCATATGGCCTCCAAAAGATAACAATGGTCATCCGCTTTTCTTTCCTGATTTGGTAATGATAACATGGATGTTCTGGAAGATATTGGTCATGTTCAACGTGAACTTCTTCTTAATAATTCCTTATTTACTTTTGTTGTTTATCTCAACAGTCACCTCAATGTTGGGATATCTTTCATACCTGGCGTCTCCCTTTCTGGGTATCATACCACCGGTCTTACACTTCTCATTCTTGAAGGTCACTTCCTTCATCCAATTTTCCTAGTTTCTTACTTCCTTGCCTCCTCAGTCTATCCGCGTCTCATTGTTTATCCTTCGAACTATCTCAATGTTTCCTCGAATCCTCCCAACTTAAAGGGGATAAAATATACATAACTCTTATGCCTTCAACCATCAATTTTAACTCATGGTGAATCACCCTCATCCTGACGATTACATACTCTTCTATTTCTATTTCTACGAGTCATTAGGGTTTCCTCATGCCCAACTCCCTTATCATTCCTCAAACTCTCTTGCCTTTATATTCCTTTCTCTTATCGTTATTTCATGAACCAACACAACATAAGCATTGATTTCAAACATCCCGTCATTCTGGATTCGTGTCTTCAGAACGAATCTTGATAACTTTTACAACTTGGATTCATAATTCATCATACTCGTCTGCCTTTGTTCTGGCTCTAAAGCTTTTACACTATTCCATAACCTTGGGAATTACTTTCCCGAAAACAATTGGCTGAACTTTAATCAGTTTATTATAATCTCTTGCTCCGTGCCTTCCTTGGCCTTTCACCAGCAGGTGGTCTCTCTCTTAAGAGGGTGAGTGATAAAAACAGTCTTCTGTGATTCGTCAATCATTTAGAATCTCAAATGATTCCTATATTTCCTTTAGCCAGGCTCTTGCCTCGACTAGGTCAACTTGTTCCTTGGAACTCTGAGAGCTTAACGATTTAAAGGTCATGAAAGAATTTCCTGCCGCATTGTCCCCTCAGGGTGGTGGTTGGGGATAATAGTCTAAGTTCTCTTTAGACAGGTCCATGAATTGCCGTATTGGAGTACCGTCTCGGGTCTCCTTTCCTTACTCGACTTTCCGTTTCCTTAGTATGGAATGTTTCATCCTTCTCCCATACTTGGGGTTATCTTGTACGTTAAAATCCTCATTTTCCACTTCATTATGTTATGGGTTCCTTCTATCTTGATGGCGTCCTCCCTGACTATCACATTCAGGGTTGCTCTAACTCTTATTCCTCAAACTAGCTTTCATCTAAGATTTCATCTTTAAGCTCTTAAACATTTGGAACCCAAATTCTATAGGAATACCTCATTATTCCCTTATCATCTCTCTCGGTATTAATCTCATATCTATTTGTTGGCTCTCTGCCTTCATTCATCACTTTTTCTGGCACAATATGTTCCTTTCCAATAATTCGGGCTGTATTGCAATCTCAAACAACTTTTCGGTACCGGCTCCGGTTACCTTCATATCTATTTCCATTTTTTTTTTTCAAAATCTCTTATCAACCCTCCCAAAGTCATTATCATCTTGAGTCTCTCCTTTTTACTAAGGGCATCAGCCACCACATTGGCTTTCCCCGAATGATACAGAATCTCCCAATCATAATTCTTGATTAGCTCTAACCGCCTCCTCGGGCGTATGTTGAGCTCTCTCTACGGGAAAATGTACTAGAGTACTTATGGCTTAGGTAAATCTCGCACTTCTCTCCATACAAATAGTGCCTCCAATCTTTAGGGCAAAACTATTGCCACGAGCCCAAGCTCATGGGTGGGGATATCGAATTTTAAGTTCCCTTAATTTGTCTTGACGCAGACGCGATTATCTTGCTGTGCTATATAAGAAGCACCCTAATTCCTTATGCGAAGCGTCACTTACAAATCACAAAATCTCCTTTTTCCCTCCGGCAACGCCAACATAGGGGCCGTCACCAACCTTTGCTTCAGTTCTTAAAAGCTGCTCTCGCATTTCTCTGCCTATTCGAACTTCTCTGTCTTATGAGTAAGCTGCGTTAAAGGGGCTACTATCTTTACAAACTTGAACGAACCTCTGGTAGTGACCGACCAATCCTACCTCTGGTAGTCGACCTAACCATGGTCATCAATTCATCAGTGGTCCTTTATTCATTCTTGTCAGGATCCTCCATGGGATCCTTCTCAGCAACTATCCCTTCTAGGACAACATCCTCAACCGTTACATTCTCAATATCAACATCATCCGGTCCTGCATTAGGACACTCTGTCGGATCCACAATCCGATCTCCAATTAGTAATAAACATCATCACGCTGTTGCTCCTCAACCTCAGGGTTCGGAGTCCCGCTACCATCTACGATAATGAACTACGCTTCTATCACGATATTTATAAGGGTTCCCATAAGGGTTTTAACTGTCAGTGCTACGTTAGGTAGCCCGACTATGAACTTGGCAAGAGTTCTTATTATCTTTGTGGGTTTGTTATTATATCGTCGCATCATCTCTGAGGTTTATAACGCTTGGCTCTGATACCATTTCTGTAACACCCCCAGATCCGGGGTCGGGGATCCGGGTTGTCACGGTCTTTCTTTCCACAATATCACTTCACTTAATTAATAATAAATAACCTCATGCTGTGACCCCACACTAACACACACCACAATCCGTTATAGTCTCAGAGATGAAATTGAAATAAGTACAAGTCTTTGAATCCACAATTTAAAATTATTACAACCCAAAATGATTACTTGATAATTTATAGTTAATTGCCATTATCTGCCACAAGTTATAATTATACATAATTTGATTCTCAAAAGTAGATGGTCTGAACTACAATGGATCTACCTCTGCAGCTATAGCAGCTACAACATCATCGGGAAGACGCGGGACGCTTCCCACGCGCTTGCGCTGGGTCTGCTGGAGTCTGGCCATCTCTCCTAACTGTTGTTGTGTGATGAAGAAATAAAGCAAGAGTGAGCCTTACAGCTCGCAAGATAATATGTAGTGATAACAATAATACAAGTATCTAAATGGATACTTACTAGAATCTTTATCGTGTGTAAGATAATTACTTACTAGATATAAGTAAAAACAAGGAATGAAGTTACCAATACTTCCCCCCCCCCCACTTATATCATTTATAAAGCTACCTGAACTATCACCGTTCAAAGTATTATAAGATTCACGAGGTCATCCCATAGATGAGACCACAAATAAAACTTGAAAATATTTGATCTTTGAAATATTTTGAAAAGAGATGAAGTTACGAGATACTTCATTCAATGGATACACCAATAAAAATGTTTGACCCTGTCAATGCTTCGGCAACCACCCATTAGTAGCCTTTCAATCGAAATGCTACGGGTAGTGTTGCAGAATTATCCAAATGGATGATGAACTCATTACGGGAGTTTACCGCGCCAGGAAGACCACTTACGATGATCAGTCGTAGTAGTACAACCCCACCATTTTCTACATGTAGAGGAGAACCTGTCGGATTTACTTGTCAACCGAACACTGAACTCCTAAGGAATGGACCGCCTTAGCGGAACTTCCAGGCCATTTGGGCCAATATAATAAGGCTGGGCCGGCGCTACTCGACCACTTACGCCACTCCTAGTTCAGATGAAATCCATGACTCTGAAACGTAAAGCTCGTTTCCCCCTTTCCCCAAGTAGAAACTTGTTGATACGGCTCCACCAAGAAGTCGTATCTAGTTGGAAAGGAAAACTCACCGATATTTCCCAGGCGATGCCTGTTAATGGATTAACTTGTTCCAAGAATTTTACTTCCCGAATATTGGGTAAGTAATCAAAAACTCTTTTACCAAGACAGCAACCTTGTTGCGAATATAAAACACACCACCGAGCCGGATCCCCCAGGTTTTGAGCGAATATTTAAATCCCCTTTTTAAAAGGAAGATCTTAAATATAAAAATAGTTTTGGGATCCGCTCTAACTTTTGAAAATCATTTTAAAGACTCGAAAACACTTTAAAGAGTGTTTGGAGTAAAACTGATTTAATGAAGTAAATCAGTCCCCAGAATATTTAGAAAATGACTGAATATTATTATTTAAATAATATTCCCATAAAGAATAATCTTTATAAAAATAATTGAAGTAGAAGTATTAAAACTTATACTTGAAACGAGTATTAAATAACCAAAGATATACTTATATGAAAGTATTATCTTTATTTGAATAATTGAAAATAAGTTTGATTATTAACACCTTATTCTTTAATAAAATAAAGAATATATTTCAGCAAATAATCGGAGTCATAGATCCTCAAATGAATATTCAAATAATATTCATAAATAATATAAAAGAGTCGTACGCCTTCGAATAATATTCGAAATAATATTCAATAATAAAATAAAGTTTAAAGTTATCGAATAAACCTTATTCGATTAATAGTTTGGAAAACTATAACCATATATATATATAAGTATATATATATATATATATCCATATCCATATATACAAAATCTACTCGGGATCCTCGACTCCCGGTTTTAGAAAATATTTTCACCTTTGGATCCCTATACTAAGGGTATATGCAAGTTACCGCTATCCTCTAGCATAGGTATTATCAACTGAACCAACAGATATATAACTCAAGAATATGAGACAGGCATGCATATATATATACCATATCAGCATGCTTCAATATATCGCAACATTTGCTAATTAACCAATATGCATTTATCACAAGATCAGGCATATACAAATGTATACATCACAACAACAGTATAACGGATAGAATACTTGCCTGAGCGACTTGGGGGTGAGAAAGGCTCGGGACGAGTCTGATAACCTATAAACAACAAGTAAGTTGGAATTAAACCAAAATCACTTGTAAATCTATACTTTAACTAACTTAGACTCTAACGCTTGTTTTGCGCTCACCGATTTGCTTAAGTCACTCGGGTACCCTCGGCTCCACCATTTTTAACAATTTAACCTTTACGAGTTTTAAAGCGATTCCTTCGCGAATGTCTTACCAACTGCCTAACACACTTACCATAAATGTTTCATACATTAATTAACCCTTTTTGGTCTTTAACCTACATTTCAAAGTAAGACGAGGGAAAAAGTTTCGTTCGCGAAACGCCATTACTTGAAACGGTCGTTTCTCCTAAACCGTGCATCGGAATCGAACGAACTACATATCAAAACGAAGCTCGTAACATGAGCTATCTAATCATGGCAGTGGTCATAATCTAGCAGGGGGTTCTCGGGTCCTAATGCTATGCACAAAAACAGTCCAAAGAAAATCGGACGTTACGACGGCTATGTTTACGCGATTTCCAAATTTTAAACCATACAAAACCAACCACAAACTAACCTCAAATCCAACATACAACCAACATCCATCCTTATCACATCATAACAACCCCAACCAATTCAATTTAATCATTCATACTTATGCCTAAACTTAACTTTAATCATACTTAAGTTCTTTTAATCAAAACCACAACATTTACCATTCCATTTCACTTCCACTCCAAATCCCAAACTCTAAATCACAACAACAAGCTACAATATCATCCTAATAATCAAAATCATCTTATAATACATAGGAATCTAGGGTTTGGAGATGGTATACCTTCCTTGAAGTGGTGGGAGGAGCTAGGAAGCCTTAAGAAGCTTTGAGAAGTCTTAAGAAAGCTTGGATCTTCAAGAAAAACAAGAAAACTTCAAGTTAAAAAACTTGAAAACACTATTCATAGTCTTCTTCTTTGATTAAATGAAGAAGATTGAGAAGTAATTAATGGCTTAAACTCATGATATAGTCCTAACTAAGCATGAAGATGATTAGGGAATTATCTTACCAATTTAGGAAGCTTGGATCTTGGATTTTGAATTTCTCTTGCCTTTTGAATAGTGAAAAGCCGTGAGCAATGAAGAACAAAGCCTTGGTTGCTTTTGATTTTTTTGATGAAAATGATTTTACTTGGCTTGGTTGATTGGTTTTTGTGCTTGCTTTAGTCAATTACCTTCTTGCCCTTGGATTTGTGTGGTTACAAAGCCACCACACCTCCTTCCTTCCCATGTCATGCTTATGTCATCCTCATGATGTCATCCTCACTTCCTTGTCCTCTTTCTATTGGTTGGATGACATCATTCCCACTAATCCCTTTGATTAACTTCCTAATCGTTTGCCTAATGACCGCCGATCTGTTATACGGTTCGCTTAACTTTCGTTTTCGTTTATCGTTTGAGGGATCATACCCGGTATCTTATTACTTAGGTTCCCTCAACCTTTCTCAATATATTATATTCCTTTTATGATCCTCTCCTATAATCCTTTAATTTAAATCCTTTTTATCCTGTTACCTTATACTCAATTCTCTCCGTATCTTGTGGATTTCCGGGAAAAAAAATCAAAGTGTTCGGAATTGGATTCTGACGATCTTTACATACACTTATATACCACATAGAGTACTAATAATATCCCATAAGATCAATAACAGAACCCCTACATAGCGTGGCATGAACAGTTTTCTCATTCAGCAAAAACACTATTCATAAGGGTTTCAGAAATTTCCAAAAATTGGGGTTATTACACATGATGTGGACATTTTCTCAACATTTCCTTGTAGCGTTCCCAAGCCTCGCACATAGATTCTGTAGGTTGCTGCGCAAACTGAGTAAGAGCACTCCTCATAGCAGCAGTCTTTGCCATTGGATAAAACTTCACCAGAAACTTTTGCGCAAGATCTTGCCACGTAGTGATGGACCCAGCTGGTTCAAAATGTAACCAGTCTTTAGCCTTATCCCTCAGTGAGAATGGGAAAAGCCTAAACTTGATAGCCTCATCAATCACGCCATTATACTTAAAAGTGCTGCAGATCTCGACAAAATTCCTTATATGCATGTTGGGGTCTTCAGTTGCCGCTCCTCCAAAAGAAACAGAATTCTGCACCATCTGAATAGTGCCCGGCTTGATTTCAAAGGTGTTAGCTTGAATAGCCGGATGAAGGATGCTTGACTGAATGTCATCAATTTTAGGCCGAGAAAAATCCATAAGAGCTGGATCAGCTTGAACAATACAATCTCCCATGTTTACTGGTTCTTTCTGCTCAGTTCCTGAATCCGAATCCTCAAAATCTAACTTCTCCGGAGTATCAAGAACTTCGTCTTTCTCCTCAGCTGTATCTAAGGTCCTCTTGCGAGCACAAGAACGAGTTTGCATAAACGCTTGCTAAAGTACCTGAAACACAACCGAAAAGAGTAATTAACTACTACGTCCTAATCACTGAGTCCTAATGACCAATGATGGTAAGTACATAAACTAAACAAATACGCCGAGTCCCCGGCAGCGGCGCCAAAAACTTGTTAGGGCGAAATCACGCACTAATATTCACGCAAGTATACGCGTTCGCAAGTAATATAGAATACTTTCTAGTTCGTTCCCTCAGAGACTCAGACTAAGTTATTGTCTAATTAAACTCACTCACCAATGTATGATTAGTTTTCAATGTTAAGATAATAACACTTAAAATTGTTGATTAAATATTAACTATAATTAACTACTTAATTAACCACTTAACTAACACTTCAATTTATCAATAATAAAACACTCATGAGATCACAACTTCATTATTAATTCCTTCTATAGCCATTGTTATTACCTTTAGCATGTGACAGTGATGATATTAATCGAATAACACGAAACTGATAAAAGCCAACTTTCATTGTACTAATACCATTCTACCAAGCATCCACAATTAAGATAGAAGTTGAATAGTCATCAATCATGTTGAGTTCCTATATGTCTACAGAAATTGACAACACAACGATTTAAGCACAAGTTATTCCTTTTGATTACATAGGGCAAATAAAACTGTTAGAGTTACCCACTAATCATGCACAACGTACATGAACCTATGCTAGCATGGCAAGTTCTAAATCTCAAGATCCACTGTCGCTTCACAAGAGATTAACACCCTATCTTATATGTTCGCGACGCACATAAGACGAATACGCACAACCAATACTAGATATCATGCAATCATCACATACTAAAGTATTAAACAATTAACTAAAGAATTTCATAATAAATCCGTTGCAACCCCATGATCACGATTAGCCCATAATAGAACTTATCGCCATCATGGGTTCATATAAAATCATGATAAACAACACAAGAAAATAATAACTAAACTAATTATATTAAAACAGAGTACGTCACAAGAGTAAATAAGTCAAAGCAAGAAAACTAGCATCCAACGTTACAACGAAACAAGAATCACAAGAAAATATGCTTCCTCTTCGCTGCAGTGTGCTAAATCGGTCTTCTTCCTTATCTCCTTCGCTTCTTGTGCCAAACACAATCTAAAACATAATCTCCTTCATATATCTCTATGAAAACGTCTCAAATCTACTTATATAATAGTCCCATAAAACTCAGATTATATAGAAGTTGGAAGCCAAACAGAAGTAGAAGTCTAAAATAATTCAGCTTTTTCCCCGACCCTGCGCGGCCGCTCAGCATTTCTGCGTGGGCGCGCAAGGCTGCTGCGCGGCCGCTCAGCATTGCTGCGCGGGCGCGCAGGACCCTACTGGAAAAAATCCAGGTTTGCTCCGTTTCTTCGCCGTAATCTGCCCGTTCTTTTCCTCTCTCAATGGTGAACACATGCCAAGGCTTATTCTTGATGATTCCTCCTCCGAAATGCAACTAATACCCT
The DNA here is from genome assembly GCF_009905375.1 of Apium graveolens. Lineage (NCBI taxonomy): Eukaryota > Viridiplantae > Streptophyta > Magnoliopsida > Apiales > Apiaceae > Apium > Apium graveolens. The sequence goes on from NW_027419127.1 coordinate 18,522, forward strand.
GAAATGCATAAACACTAGAAAAACGCATCAAATACACAAAATACTTGATTTCAAGACACCAATTTAAGCCATTTTAAGACGTTCTAAGTGGTATAAAATGCCACTTATCAGTTACAATGAATAATCTTCTCGAATATATGATAATACTTATAGTGTAAACCCTATGTCTGTGTTTATATATTACACAGTTACAAGATAATCGCTAATTGATATGGAATATAATTCTGCTTCCTAAAATATATCAATCAGATATCTTTTCTTCCAAGTATTCCATTCTTCACGGAATTCCTTCTTCATGCATATCTCTTCTTATGTTTATCTCGATCTTCTTTCCTTTAATCAGCTACTGTCCTTATCTGATCATCCTTCAGCACTTAAGTTCTGATATCTAACTTCTGATGATTATCTCCTGATAATATAAGTACTGATATCCTTAAGTCCTGACTTCCAGTATAAGTACTGATCAACAGTTAAGTACTGATCAACAGTTAAGTACTGATTTATCCTGTTCAAGTAAGATCTGAAAGTTAAACATAAAACATATTAGCCATGACATTATCAAATATATCTAACAATCTCCCCCAACTTGTAAATTAGCATAATATACAAGTTTAACAGATATTTGATGATATCAAAAACATTAAGTACAAATGCATGAGAAGTAGACTAGATAACTACAACTTACAATCCTTAAAGCTTTACCAATATTCAACTTCTGATAACAACTTCAGTCTGTACAAATATCAGAATTTAAGCAGTTGTAGATCTTCGACTTGGCTTCATCATTTTCTGATCTCTCTGATGTCAGGAGTTGTTCTGAGATAGTTCTTCAACAAACATTTCTCAGCATATCTGAGTTCATCAATCATTCTCCTTTTGACATCTTTAAACTCTGCAGTATCTTCACCAGTTTGAAAGATTGCAGCTCTGAGATCATTGATCTTTGCTTTTCTCAACTCCTGATCTAGTCTTATGACATAAGCTTTGTCAGACTCCAGATTGAATTCAAGTCCCTTAATACCAAGATATGTTCTGATCTGTGCAGTATTAGGCTTCATATCAACAATATCACCATTGTGATCTCTGTACTTTGGAACATATGTGCTGTCATACTTAACAGAATAAAGCCTTTTCTGTCTCTGAATCTGTTCTTTTAAGTAGTTTGCAGCAGTCCCTGTTATTCTGTCATCCACTTGAAGTAAGAAAAGTACATGCTCCAATTCTTCAAAATACTTCAATGGAATGGCATTTTGTCTTATATGATAAACCCTACCATCTGTCATGAAATACAACAAGATGTATTCTTTCAAGTAGGTATGGTAAACCATCTGTACAGATTCCAGTTGATTCAATCTCTCAGGAGTTACTCCAATACCTGGTTCACTCAAGGAAGTTGGATCATTGGTAGTGTTGTGTACTCTTGTTTCATCAACACTTCCCAATCCAGTTTTATCTCTTGCTTCCTTTCCAGTAACTACTCTTGCTTCAAAACCACTTGCAGTAGTCTTCAAAGATTGAGTCTGTTTTGCGTTAGTGAATCCTGGTAGGAGTATCTTTGATCTATCTTCTGATATCAAGTTAACTTGAGCTGTGTCAGAGGTTACTTGCTTCTTTTGAATATCAGAACTTACAATTTCTTGACTCTGAACAACTTGAGCCATGTCAGAGGTTGTTTTAAGAACTCTTCTTGAAGTCAGAGCAAGATCATCCTTTTCATCAGTAATTTCTTCATCCTCAGGAGGTACATAAACCTTGATAGGTTCACCAACCTTTTCTTTACCCTTGGATCTTGGATCTATCTGTGGTTGTGATCTAGCCAATGTTGCTTCAGTATGTGTCCTTTCTTTGATCACAATGCCTTTGAGTTTTGGAAGTGACTTTTTACCAGAAGCTTCAGATTTGGATGTGACTTTCTCTGATTTAAGTCTGGCTTTTTCTTCCTTTAAACTTTCCAAGTCCATTCCTGGATTTTCTTGAAGAAATAACCGTCTTGACATTTCCTCATCAAGATCTAAAAGTTCATCAGAACTTAACTTTTTACCAGCAGCAGAACTTATTCTTTTCCCAGTATCAGAACTTGTCCTGTGACTAGCTTGTCTTGATGTGAATCCTCTACCTTGACTATGACCTCTACCCATTCCAGAGCTTCCTTGATCATCTTTTTCATTATCCTTTCCTGTCAGTGTCTTGTCAGTCTTGCATTTGGACTTAATCACTTTCTCCCCCTTTTTGGCATCAGCAGGTAGTGGAAGAGAGATAAGTAATTCCACTGAGGATTGGATTTCAGTAAGTTGCAATTGCTGAGAAGCTTGATTTGTCAGAATTTCATCAATCTGAGCTTGTTGATGATCTTGAGTCTTCTCAACATAAGCAATCCTGTCAATGGTAGGTTGAAAGAACTTTTTCTTATCAATTTTCCAAACTTGTTCTTGTTTGATAAAGTTCTCCTGAATCTTATGTAGCTCTGCATGAGTAGTTGAATGAAGACCTTGTAGATGTTTAGTACTCAATGTAGTGACCCTAAGCTGGGTTTTAAAATCATCAGAATTTAACATTGCATCAGCTTTAGTCAAGTGCTCAGCAAGATGTTTTTCAGTTGGAACACATGAAACTGAGTTCCATTCCTTAGTCCACTCCTGACCTGCAGGAGTTTCACTCCAAGGTACTGGTGCTTCCCCGGTAATAAACTGCTTAACCAATTCAGACTTAGGAATAGTCTGTTGAGGAGTCTGTCCAGAAGGACCTGTTGCATCAGTATCTACAACATGAGCAGTTGGAGCAGCATCACCAGTATCTCCAGCATGTGCAGCATCAGAACTTAAGGAATCAGTATCTTTTGATAAGACAACAGTATGAGTAGCAATGGAGGCTTCAGCATCCTCTAATTGCTGATCTTGTTCTAAGTTCTGATCAACAACCATATCCTGATGCTCACCTAAATTCTGATCATTAGCATCTTGATGCAGAGAAGGTGTTGTTGATGACTCTGGAGTTTGAACAGCATCAGTAACAGGTGTTGTGGAAGGAATATTTATTGTTGGAGCTTCTAAGAGAATTACAGCAGGCACAACCAAGTTTTGAACATCAATATCAGCACTTGTGCCTGGATCAACAGAAGACACAGAGGGTGTGGTAGCCTTTTCAGAAACAGCTTCCTGAGATGGAGTTGATGGAGAAGAAGTGACTGGAGCAAATTCCTTGTCTTGTGAGATCAGAGATTCCTGATCCCCTTCCTTAGCTGCTTCCTCTTCATCATCTGAAACTGGCCTTTTTGCCCTCTGTTTCTTGTATCTCGTTGTTGATTTGGATTCCTTGGGAGTTTCAGGAACTGTCATTTTTCTAAGCCGTTTGAGAAGCCTAGATCCTCCAATTCCAGAATCCTTCTGAGAAGTCACTTTCTCAGCTTCACCTACAACAGGTTCTGAAGAAGGAACCTGTTCCTCAGTATCAGATTCATCTCTCAGTACAGTCTTCCTCCTCTTTTGAGGTGTTTGAGGAATAGTTTTTGTCCTCTTTGGCTTGGAGGATGAGGGTTGAACAGTCTGTGAAGAAGAGAGATAGGATTTGAGATAAGTCCTGAGGGTAGGTTGAGTAGTATGAGTGGTAGGTGCTGAAGATGATGGTTTTTGGGTGTTTGTGGTTGGTTGGACATCAGAGTAAACAGATCTATAAGTATCAGGATCAACATTTACTAGAATCTGTTTTACAGACGGAGGAATCTGTAATTGTAATAACCCCAATTTTTGGAATTTTTGAAACCCTTATGAATAGTGATTTTGCTGATTATGCTGAATAAAAAAACTTTTCATACCACACTATGTAGGGGCTCTTTTATTGATCTTCTGGGATATTATTAGTACTCTATATGATAAATAAGTGTATGTAAAGATCGTCAGAATCCAAATTCGAACACTTTGATTTTTCCCGAAAATCTACTAGATACAGAAAGAATTGAGTATAAGGTAACAGAATAAAAAAAGGATTTAAATTCAAGGATTATAAGAGAGGATCATGAAAGGAATATAATGTATTGAGAAAGGTTAAAGAAACCTAAGTAATAAGATCCCGGGTATGATCCCTCAAACGATAAACGAAAACGAAAGTTAAGCGAAACGTATAACAGATTAGCGGTCATTAGGCAAGCAATTAGGAGTTAATCAAGGAGGTTGGGGATGATGATGTCATCAAACCAACAAGTTGTGGACAAGTGGAAGCATTATGACATGTGCAAGATGACATAAGCATGACAAGGGGTTTTGTTTTGTTGGTTGATTTTGGGCCATGTAAAATTTACCATGGTAAAAAGCTAAAACATTTTCCAAGGCAAAAAGGAGAAGCAACCAAGCAAATATCATAAAACACAAAAATTAGAAGTTGACTTTTGCTTCCAAGAGCAAAAGCTCTCGGCCAAAACAAACCCAGCAACTTTAAACTGCCATATCTCCTTCAATACTCACTCAAATGTTGTGTTCTATAGCTCGTTGGAAAGGTATTGAGATGGCCTACAACTCTTGTTCACAAGTCTCGTCCAAATAAGCATGGTAAGACCCTCATTTTTACAGTTCTTTCAATCGGACTTTTAGAAACTTTAAAGTCTAACTTTGTGTTCTTGATTTCTTTGGAAAGATCAAGCTGGTAGGAGGCTCCATAAGGCTTCCTAGTAACTTTCCACCCTCCAAGAAAGGTTATCGGGCCCACTCTAAGCTCAAGTCTATCCGGAAGCACTCAGGCAAGTTTTCTACCCGTATAACTGTTGTTGTGAAGTATATGTGTATATGCATGATCTTGTGATAAATGCATATTTGTTATTAGCAAATTCTTGCGATATATTGGAGCATGTGATATGGTATATATGCATGCCTGTTTCATATTCTTGACTTATATATCTGTTGGTTCAAATGCTTATTTGTTGCATAATACCTATGCTAGAGATAAGCAGTAGTTGCGTATACCCTGAGTATAGGGGACCCAAAGGTGAACCCTTTTCTAAAACCGGGAGTAGATGTTCCCGAGTATATGATATATATATATATATATATAGTAGATGTTCCCGAGTATATGATATATATATATATATATATTTATATATATATATATGTATTTATATGGTTTTTAAAAACTATTAATCGAATAAGGTTTATTCGATAACTTTATATTATTTAATGAATATTACTTGAATATTCATTCGAGGAGTTATGACTCACTTTATATTATATAATGAATATTACTTGAATATTCATTCGAGGACTTATGACTCACTTTATATTATTTAATGAATATTACTTGAATATTCATTCGAGGACTTATGACTCACTTTATATTATTTAATGAATATTACTTGAATATTCATTCGAGGACTTATGACTCACTTTATATTATTTAATGAATATTACTTGAATATTCATTCGAGGACTTATGACTCACTTTATATTATTTAATGAATATTACTTGAATATTCATTCGAGGATTTATGACTCACTTTATATTATTTATTGAATATTATTTGAATAATTATTTGAGGACCTATGACTCCGATTATTTACTGAAATATATTCTTTATTTTATTAAAGAATAAGGTGTCGATAATCAAACTTATTTTTGATTATTCAAATAAAGATAGTACTTTCGTATAAGTATATCTTTGGTTATTTAATACTCATTTCAAGTATAAGTTTTACAACTTCTACTTCAAGTTATTTATATAGAGATTATCCTTACGGGAATATTATTTAATAATATTCAGATATTTTCTAATATATCGGGACTGATTTACTTTATTAAATCAGCATTACTCTAAACACTCTTTAAAGTATTTTCGAGTCTTCAAAATGATTTTTAAAGGTTAGAGCGGATCCCAAAACTCGTTTTCAAATTTAAGATCTTTCTTTTTGAAGGGGACTTGAATACTCGCTCAAAAATCTAAGGGATCCGGCTCTGTGGTGTATTTTATATTCGCAACAAGGTTGCTGTTTTGATAAATGAATTGATTACTTACCCAACGTTCGGGAAGTAAGTCCATCTAATTGAGTCGGCATAAGCGACAGGCCGGGGTACGGTCCATCAAAGTGTAAGTGGCTGGGTGGCAGTCCATCAACGTGTAAGAGGCCGGGTGGCGGTCCAGCACAAGGTCCTTATGTGGCCAGGGTGATGACCGGTGGGGGATTCATCCATCTACTAGTAGAAAAGGTTAATTATTGGTATCTTTGCCTGATCAGCAAGATATCGGGTTTATGCCAAAATTCTTTTCTTTCCAAATTCATTGGATATTGCAACTCTGTTCATACTTTACATGACAGAGGTTTTCAGGAAATGTGTGAGAGATATATATGGATATATATATATCGAGACTTAATGAAGTATCTCGTAACTTCATTTCATTCAATAATATTTCAAAGATTGAATCTATTCAAGTCTTATCTTATAGTCTCATCTGTGTGATGAACTTTTCAAACTAATTATAACTTGAACGGTGGTAGTTCAAGTAGGATTCGGAAAAGATATAAGTATATGGGAGTATCTTTGAAAGGAATATGTCCTAAGTCCAATCAGGTATTAGGATTTAGGAATAACTCTTTATGTAATATGTTTTGATTTCATTGATATTAATAAAAGACTTGTTTTATTTTTATTACGGGCTTTATCTATTTAAGTGTTTAAATAAGATATACCATAGTTTAGAGTAAAGCTTTTTATGGATTATGATGAGATCATAATAGTGAGACCTAAAAAGATGATAACTCTAAACTTAAATAGTTCCTGGTCGTAGGATTACTAACTGGTAATTAATAATCCGCAAAGATCGGTACATACTATGCTTGCTTCATTATGAAGGATGTCTGTTCTCATAGACATTTGTGTGGTGACACTATAGCTAGTATGTAGGTGCTTATTATAGAATAAGTTTACTGAACATGACTCGCACAGCTGAACAACTGATGGAGTTCACTCACGTGTCAGCAGTTGTTCACTTAGTGATAGTTGTACAAGTATCCTTAGACTTGAGGTCATCATAGTCATCTTGTGTACACTGAACTATGCTTTGGTTTAGTTCTTAGTCTCCAGGGACAATAATTAGGGCTCTTCTGGGTATAGGAATTTGTACACGAAGATAGTGTATGATCAATAAAGGATCTACCCCTTCCAGTGAAGGAAGCGAATGTTCAAGGCTGATCCACTTATGCTAGTTCAGGAATCTCTGGCCAGAGTAAATGAAATTAGAAAGGAGTTTCTAATTTGTATAGAACTACGCATAGTAAATTGTAAGCAAGTGATTAAATTAGATAGGCTTGACACGAGATCCATGCCTTGTATTTAATCGGGACATTGTAGGGTAGAAGGAGTTTATTGTACGGTAACTATTCACTGACAGGTTCTTGGTATTCTAAGCAGTGAATTCATATTATCCGGATAGTCGCGATATGTTGAGAAGTATCACTCACGATGTAGAATAAATGTGATTAATTAATTAATCATATTTAATAAATTAGAGAATTTATATAAATAATGATAAAATAGTTTTATTATTATTTATTTCTACTACCGGCTTAATATTGAACCTACAGGGTCACACCATAAAAAGAGAATGATTTATTGGTGGAGGTATTAATTAATAATGGCTAATAATTATTTATTTGTGAAATAAATAATTAATTGGCAAATTTAATAATTGATTAAATGAGATTTAATTGATTATAAATTAATTAGGAAAAGTTCTTAATATTATTAATTAAAGATTTAATTTTTTGGAAATTAAATCAAGAGAGAGAATTATTTCTAAAGTGTTTAGAAAAAGGATTAATAATTAAAAGGTGTTTTAATTATTAATGAGAATAATAAATGGGATAATAATAATAATATTTATGGGAAAATTTCAGCTGAATATTTTGCCTATAAATACACTATTATAGACCCTATTTTATTCGAACCCACACAAAACCCAAAAAGTTTGGAAAACCCAATTCTCTCCACCTCCTTCCTCCTCCTTAACATCGTTTTCTTGGTGGATACCGGTGGAGTGCTTCACACTTGAGGAGCAACTGCTAAGGATCTCTGATCGTTGTCTCTGAATTATTTTAAAAGGTTAGATTTGATCCCTCGAATTTTTATTCACGATTTATATGCTTTTATTTGGATTTTATATGTGTAAAAGTGTTTTGCCATGCCCCCGCTGCGTTAAAAATCCAACAATGGTATCAGAGCATAGGTTGTATGCATATAGATCTGTGGTAAAAATTTCAGAATTTTATGTGCTTGTATGAATTAATTATGATTTTTACAAGTTAATGAGAAATCGTTTCTCAAAATAATTTTGAATGTTGATCTGGGTTCTACAAGTGTTGTAGATCGTCTGGATATTTTTTTCATAATTTTATGATGTATAGATTTTTTATTATGAATTTTTGAAGTTCTTGTAATTAAATTCGTAATTAAATTAGTATAAATATATATATATATATATATATATAAAGTATATATATATGTTTGTATATATCTGCTATTGTTTCTGTGCTGTTGTGCACGGAAGAAAGAAGCAAGGAATAGTCAGGTCTGACATGCACGGGAATCGAGGAAGAGGCGGCGGCGGCTGCTGAAAAGAAAAAAAAAATAGGGGCGTAACGCATTCCGGGAATGCGTTACACACCTGTGGCGCATTCACGGAATGCGTTACACCCTTAAATGGCTTAAAATGTGTGTAACGCATCACCGGAATGCGTTACAGGGCTTGTAACGCATTCCTGTAATGCGTTACAGCTCGTCTGTTGATTTTAAAATTGATTTTTTGGGAGTTTCGTAACTCCGTTTTGGGCGTGCAATATACCGTTGGATTCTTTTTTCCGAGACGGATCTAATGGAGTGATCAATTTTAGTTTATATAAAAGTTTTGAACTGTTTATATTTCCATGAAGTGTTTTAAAGCTATTTTTGATTGTTTTAATTGCTTTTCAATGCTTCATGTGATACATAGAGATGTATAATGCTTAGACTAATGTGCTAGATGATGTAAATGCCTACCTTGATGTTTATTCATGTTGATATATGTGATATATGCTTAATTTATCATGCGATGATAGATTTAGGTGAACTTAAATAAACATAAGGCGTTTGTTAGACAACCTAGTATAGTGAAATTGTTTCATAACCTTAAGAATAATATTATGAATACAATCATGAGATTCTTGTGTTTGTGAAACACGTAATTGAATATGAATTTTCGATATGAGAGAAAAGATGATTCTGTCAACAACAGATTTCTATCTGTAAGAAAGGGTTATTAAGTGACGCCTCTTGACAATGCTCCACCCGATCTGGGAATCATCTGATTATTGATTATTGATTTGAAATATTTAATTTAAAAGGAATAATCTCTTTATAATATGATTATGATTGTAACGTAATATAATCCCTCTAAAATTAAATAATATCAAGTAGTAATTGGCCAATGATACAACGGGCTTGTGTCGGTCATAGCCTTCCAACATGGTAGAAAGTAGTTCTTGTTTTTGAATCATTGTCGTTTCGTGCCACAGCCGAGGGCTTTGATTTCGAAGTAAGAAATACTTGTCTATAACATAGAGATGTGTACATTGAATAAGAATCTAAAGGTCGTTACGTGCCACAGCCATGGGCCTTTGGGGACTGATTCAATTGTACGGAATGTTGGGTTAGACTTGACTTAGAATATTGAGTTTGTCGTGCCACAGCCGTGACTCAATTATTCAAGAGGCTAAAGTTTGATTAGGGAATAACATTAGATGTAATTGACAAGAGTTGTCTGCCTATTGAACATTACATGGTGTTTCGTGCCACAGCCGGGGTTGTGTAATGGAATGTAGGATCCCTATTCCCACTAGCATTATGAATGCTTAATTTTTCACGTAGGGGGTTGAATAAATTAGATAAACTAGTGGGAGCCACTTATGAATAAAGACCCGATTCATATAGTATTTTGAAATGAAATCGAATATTTGCTAAGTGTTATTATGTGTTTATCATTTACAGATTTACTTTGTACGTTATGTCTTCTGTACTATCACTCAGGAGCATACTAGATGCTCACAAATTGACTGGTCCTAATTATGCTGACTGGCTTCGAAACTTGAGAATTGTTCTCAGGATTGAGAAGCTGGAATACGTGATTGACTCACCTAAGCCTACTGAACCTGCTAGTGATGCACATAATGATGAACATGTTGTGTATCGTAAGTGGATAGATGATGTAAATGTTGTTCAATGCATCATGCTAGCTTCCATGAACATTAAGCTACAGAAGCAACATGAGCATATGGATGCTCACACTATCCTCATGCATCTACAAGAGTTGTATGATGTGGCGGGGAGGACAGCTCGATATGAGATATCGAAGGAGCTGTTCGGTTGTAGGATGTCTGAGGGATCATCTTTGAATGACCATGTACTTAAGATGATCAATTTGATTGAACGTCTTGGATAACTTGGTTTTGTCATGGATGGGGAGCTGAGCCAAGACTTGGTCTTGCAATCGCTTCCGAGTTCGTTCTCGCAGTTTGTTGTGAACTTTCACATGAATAAGTTGGATGTCAGCCTGCCTGAACTCCACAACATGTTGAACACTGCGGAATCGAATTTTCCCCCTAAGAAGAGTTCTGTTCTTCTAATTGGTGAAGGTTCCAATCCTAAGAAAAGGAAGAGGAACTCTTCCAAGAAGAAGAAAGTAGGTGAAGAAAAGTCGGTTCCACCAAAAGCTGAAGACCCCAAGAGCAAAGTTATTTGCTTTTACTGTAACAAGGTGGGGCACTGGAAGAGGAACTGCAAGGTTTACCTTGCAGAATTGAAGAAGAAGAAGGGTAGTGAGACTACCGCTTCTGATTCAGGTATGTTCATGGTGAAAGTGAATATGTCATTAAATCAAATTTCTACTTGGGTATTAGATACCGCCTGTGGTTCTCATATCTGCAATTATTGCAGGGACCAAGGAGAAGTAGGACTCTTGAGGAAGAGGAGGTGATTCTACTGATGGAAATTGAGCAAGAGTTGCTGCTGAAGATGTAGAATCATTTCATTTACATATGCCTACGGGCAAGACTATTGTTTTAAATAATTGTTATTTTGTTCCCTCGATTGTGAGGAATATTATTCCCATGTTAGACTTGGATGGATTTTCATTTATTATTGAGAATAATGAATGTTCTATTCTTAGAGATAATATTCTTTATGGACGTGGTACTTTAAATAATGGTCTGTATATATGTGACATAATTTACTTCAGATTGAACAAACTAATAAAAGAAAAGGGATGATGAAAATCTCACTTCATAGTAGCACTGCAGTCTCCATTTAGTAGACATGGAGAGAGGACTGCAAATTTGCTAGGAATGGTACACACAGATGTATGTGGACCAATGTCTAAGCAAGCCATGGGTGGATTTTCATACTTCATTACTTTCATAGATGATAGATCTGGATTCGGATATGTGTTTGATGAAACACAAGTCTGAGGCCTTTGAAAGGTTCAAAGAATATAAGTATGAAGTGGAGAAACAACCAAACATAGTATTATAACTCTTCGATCAGATCGAGGTGTTGAATACTTTAATGGAGTGTTTCTAGATTATCTCAAAGTAAATGGTATAGTCTCCCAGTGGACGCCTCCAGATTGGTATCTGAAAGGAGAAATCGAACTTTGTTAGACATAGTTCGGTACATGATGAGCTATACAAATCTTCCAGTATTCCTATGGGGTTATGCATTGGAAACCTCAGCATATTTACTGAATAAGGTGCCTTCCAAAATCTGTTCCTCAAACTTCGTATGAGATATGGAAAGAAAGGAAACCGAGTCTTAAACACGTTAAGATTTGGGGATGTCCAGCTTATGTCAAGTAAGTTGACCCAGATAAGCTGGAATATCGATCCGTAAAATGTAGTTTTGTGGGATATCCTAAAGAGACTTTACGGTATTACTTTTACACCAATCATCGGGTGTTTGTATCCAGACATGCTACCTTCTTGGAAAAGGAGTTTATCCTTGAAGGAAACAGTGGGAGCAAAATTGAACTTGATGAAGTTCAAGAAGCACAAACTACTACGGATCAAGTGGAAACACCTGTTCTGACTGAACAACCTTTTGTGGAATAGCCCATTCATAGATCAGGGAGAGTGTCTCGCCAACCTGAGAGGTAATATGGCCTTGTCATTGAGAATGACAATGAGTTGTCGATCATTGATGATGACGACCCTGTGACCTATAATGAGGCTATGAGTAGTGTTGACTCAGAGAAATGGCATAGTGCCATGAAATCCAGAATGGAATCTATGTATACGGTATACAAAAGATAGATTATAGCAGATGGCCAGGTGGAGACCTTTAAGGCCAGGCTTTTGGGAAAAGGATTCAAACAAAGGCAATGGATTGACTTTGATGAAACCTTTTACCTGTAGCCCTGTTAAAATCAGTTCGGATTTTGCTTGCGATTGCTGCTTACTACGACTATGACATCTGACATATGGCCAGATGGTTTTCTTTTCAAGGGAAATGAAAACCTAGTGGGTAAGCTGCTGCGAACCATATGTGGTTTAAAGCAGGCTTCTCGAAAGATGGAACATTCGTATTGATGAGACAATCAAAGAGTTTGATTTTAACAAAAACGTAGATGAACCATACGTCTACAAAAGGGTTAGTGGGAGCGCGATAACATTTCTTATATTGTATTGAATTAGAGTTGACACACATAACAACATAGCAGACCCACTCACAAAGCTACTTTATGAAAGTCACTTTGATCGTCATAATGACAGGATGGGTATTAGATATCAGAGTGATTGGCTTTAGTACAAGTGGGAGATTGAAAGGAATATGTCCTAAGTCCAATCAGGTATTAGGATTTAGGAATAACTCTTTATGTAATCTGTTTTAATTTCATTGATATTAATAAAAGACTTGTTTTCTTTTTATTACGGGTTTTATCTATTTAAGTGTTTAAATAAGATATACCATAGTTTAGAGTAAAGCTTTTTATGGATTATGATGAGATCATAATAGTGAGACCTAAAAAGATGATAACTCTAAACTTAAATAGTTCCTGGTCATAGGATTACTAACTGGTAATTAATAATCCACAAAGATCGGTACATACTATGCTTGCTTCATTATGAAGGATGTCTGTTCTCATAGACATTTGTGTGGTGACACTATAGCTAGTATGTAGGTGCTTATTATAGAATAAGTTCACTGAACATGACTCGCACAGCTGAACAACTGATGGAGTTCACTCACGTGTCAGCAGTTGTTCACTTAGTGATAGTTGTACAAGTATCCTTAGACTTGAGGTCATCATAGTCATCTTGTGTACACTGAACTATGCTTTGGTTTAGTTCTTAGTCTCCAGGGACAATAATTAGGGCTCTTCTGGGTATAGGAATTTGTACACGAAGATAGTGTATGATCAATAAAGGATCTATCCCTTCCAGTGAAGGAAGCGAATATTCAAGGCTGATCCACTTATGCTAGTTCAGGAATCTCTGGCCAGAGTAAATGAAATTAGAAAGGAGTTTCTAATTTGCATAGAACTACGCATAGTAAATGGTAAGCAAGTGATTAAATTAGATAGGCTTGACACGAGATCCATTCCTTGTATTTAATCGAGACATTGTAGGGTAGAAGGAGTTTATTGTACGGTAACTATTCACTGACAGGTTCTTGGTATTCTAAGCAGTGAATTCATATTATCCGGATAGTCGCGATATGTTGAGAAGCATCACTCACGATGTTGAATAAATGTGATTAATTAATTAATCATATTTAATAAATTAGAGAATTTATATAAATAATGATAAAATAGTTTTATTATTATTTATTTCTACTACCGGCTTAATATTGAACCTACCGGGTCACACCATAAAAAGAGAATGATTTATTGGTGGAGGAATTAATTAATAATGGCTAATAATTATTTATTTGTGAAATAAATAATTAATTGGCAAATTTAATAATTGATTAAATGAGATTTAATTGATTATAAATTAATTAAGAAAAGTTCTTAATATTATTAATTAAGGATTTAATTTTTTGGAAATTAAATCAAGAGAGAGAATTATTTCTAAAGTGTTTAGAAAAAGGATTAATAATTAAAAGGTGTTTTAATTATTAATGAGAATAATAAATGGGATAATAATAATAATATTTATGGGAAAATTTTAGCTGAAAATTTTGCCTATAAATACACTATTATAGACCCTATTTTATTCGAACCCACACAAAACCCAAAAAGTTTGGAAAACCCAATTCTCTCCACCTCCTTCCTCCTCCTTAACATCGTTTTCTTGGTGGATACCGGTGGAGTGCTTCACACTTGAGAAGCAACTGCTAAGGATCTCTGATCGTTGTCTCCGAATTATTTTAAAAGGTTAGATTCGATCCCTCGAATTTTTATTCATGATTTATATGCTTTTATTTGGATTTTATATGTGTAAAAGTGTTTTGCCATGCCCCCGCTGCGTTAAAAATCCAACAATCTTGTAACTTCATCTTTTCAACTTATATCTAGTAAATGATTATCTTATGCATGACAAAGATTTTCAGAAAAACGTTGAGACAAGGGTAGATATATGAGATCACCTTGCAACGATATTTTTTATACAGTTATAAACTGGAACTATGTGTGTATTATGCATGGCAGCGTATTTCAAAGATTTTGAAAAGTATATATGTATATACTGAATATTTTGCGACTTGGTCGCGTTAAGATATCAACTTGGTTCATTTCTTCTTGACCAAGACTTTCTTGAGTACTATGAGAATGCTCATATATTATAAATTATTATACATATTATTTCGGTGGGCTTGTTGCTCACCCTTGCTTTCTTCTTTCATCACACAACATCAGATAAACAAGATGAACGAGACCAAGCTCCCACTTCGCGAGCGGATAGGAAACGTTCCGCAGTTTCCTATAGGCGTTGATGTCGCTGTAGCTGAGGTAGGAACTACCAATAGGCTAGGCTTTCAACTTTTGATGTACCAGACTTATGTACATTTATGAATTGTAATAATGGCAAGGAAAATGTAAATTTATTCAGAAACTCTTTTAAGGTGTAATGACAAATAATTGTGGAATAAAATGACTCGTGTAATTTTTGGATATTCATCTCTGAGACTATAACTTGTGGTGTGTGTGTTTGTTGTGGGGTCACAGTACGGTGTAGTTGATTGTTTATTAAGGTTGGGTGTTATTAAGGGAAATGGAACTCGTGACAACCCGGATCCCCGACCCCGGATTTGGGGGTGTTACAGTAATGGTCTAACCACTGTTTTCTTTGTATCAGCATTTACCAGATCATTAAAGTATCGTTTTGCAACTCTAAAAGGTGGGGTTGAGGAACTGACTAATTGAGGTTCATCAGTATAAAAAGTATATATAAGTTGACAGAATCTAGCAAAATAGATAACATTTCTATCCTCTGTCATCCTATCCCCAATAGAACCAATTATTCCAGTTGCAAAATCAAAATGAGTTTGATGGATAATAGCATACCCTATGTGCTAACTCAGAATTGGGATAGCATCAAAATTCGAACATTTGTTCCCAAAAGCTTTGGTGATGCAGTCAAAGAAGAAACTCCATTCTCTTCTGATATTAGCCCTTTTTAACTGCCCAAGCTTTGCCAAACTCTTTTCATATCCCAAATCAGCCATTAACTCCTGAAGTGCTGATTCCTCTGGAGTTGAAAAAGTACAATTGTCTGGGAGATGTAGAGCTTTGCGTATTGTACCAGGAGTGACTGCATAAGATGAATCACCCACTTCAAAAACAATAGTGGGAGTGCCATGTTTACCACCATCATCAAAGTGCCCAGTCCGCCAAAATGTCAGAACTTGTTGACTTGAAAAGACTTCAGGCTGAGTTAATGCATACCCAATCTCACTGTGTGCAAGAAGATCTTGCACAAAATGCAATTCAGATGGAGCTTCAGCATGATCAAGAATTGCAGCATAGTTGTTTGGAACAAACTTAGCTCCATCAAAGATTAAATCCTTTGGTGCCATGTGAAAAAATTGAGATTCAAGTATGCCTGTTAGGTGTTTGATATAATGTCTGTATGAAAAACCAACGTGAGAAATAAAGAGAAAGAGAGTAAAAGTAAGGAGAGAGATAAAATATGAAGAAAATAAAAGATTAAAGAAATCTTCTCTCTGTTGTACTTATACTTCAAAAAAAAATGTTACCGTTGGACACCTGTCAGACATGCAGTAATAACGGATAGTTACTGGGCTCGAGAAAACAGGAATCATTACTTACCCATTTGCCTAGTTTCAAGGAAAAACCGTTCCATTTATCAAGAGAAACAGTTTTAATTCAAAATCTAAACCGTTATCACTGATTGAATTATTTTTCACTGCATCATTAATATTCTGAAAATAAATCACATGAAAATGACCAAGATAAATTAGATAAGTGCTGAAAACGAATCAGAACTTAATATAAAACAAAATTTATAAGGTCATCAGAATATCAATCAGGATTTATCAACTCAAGATAAAATAACTCAGAGACAAAATCTTGAAGTAAAAACAACTTTCATTAATATATCAAGACAATACATTCATGAAATGGAAATTACATCAAGACTTATACAAGATTTTCCCTAAGCTTCTAAACCTAACATCAACAGCCTTAGTCCTAGCTAAAAAGCCTGACAAAGCTGATGATGAAGAAAAACAGGAAGAAGATGAGATTAAGTCATCTTCTTCTTCCTACTTTCGACAAACAGAATGGCGAGTCTGATGATTCGCTCTTGCTGGCGGAGAGCTGCCAGTCTTTCCTCCTCCAGTCGCTCTAAATGGCGATGGTAATCCATATAGAAGAACAGGAGATGGGTCAGTACCTCCTGTGGGACAGAGTCCCATATCTCCTCAGGAATGGCTGTGACATGCCATTCCTGCTGCCAGTCAGCACAACTTAGCTCCATATTGAAGTTTTGGTAGTTCAAAAACATGTTGTATCTGACCATTGTGATTTTGAAAGAAAAAGTATGAAGGTAAGTGTGTGAGAAGAATTTGATGGAAAGGCTGATGTGAAGTGGCTGCTTATATAGGCAAGAGAATGCCAGGAGACGTAAAGAAATTGAATGCTGACAGGTAGAATTAAATCTACCTCGTCTCCCGAGACTTTGAAAAAGAATAACATTCATTGGAAAGAAGAAACATGGTTTAAAACGCACAAGAAACAAGAAACAGTGGACTGTTCAAGTACGAATACCAGTAATCCTAATCATAGTGACTATTAATCTTCCACTTCAATATATTCTAGTTTGAACTGAGACTGTTACCAAATTTTATTCACAGATAAGCCAAGTAAAGGATTAGACTGAGAAATCAGAACTTAGACCTATACCAGAACTTAACAGTCATCAGAACATAATTTCTTAACTCGAAAAAGGAATGCCCATCTTAGTAAATCCTCATACAAGTTCTGAGTTATAGACTTCAGAACTTAATCATCAGAACGTGTAACTAGAACTTGTCCTCAGAATTTGTGCAATAATGACACAATTACTGTTTATCTAAAATAACGTAGACCACCACAGAAATTTTCATCATTCAGATGGAGTGATTAGTGTGTGCATTAAGCTAAATAACAGACAAAGAGTAAAGTCTGATTCACTTTAGTACATCTTAGAAATAAGGCATAACTAAAATTTTGCTAAAGAGCTGTCATTGTCCTGAAACCTACTGATGAATGAGTTCATGCTTGAGTCCACCTCAACTGTTTTGTGCTAATTTTATGCATCTTTTGAAATTCTATTTTACAGTGGCTTCTCAGTGTAAGTGAGTCACGACTGCTTATCAGAATTTATGCCATTATCAGAGTATTTCTCCAGTAATCATAAAGTGTGAAAAGTCACCAAGAAAATATTTTGCTTTTCTAATGCATATTTACTTAATACCAGCAATGCACTTGGGTCGTCCCTTCCACATTTTTACTCTAGATCTCAAAGGAGTACCTGATTTTATTCTTTGATCTTTTTGCTTTTTCTTTTGATAGGTGAGGTTTATCAGCACTTAGTACATTCAGCAGTTTTACTAGTATCAGAACTTAACAGATGAGTACCATTATTCTAATTTATGACTTAGTAATAAGATATACAAAGTAAACTCAACTAAGCTCAATTATCAGAATTTGCTAGTGTCATAAGATTTCCACTGAAATAATTACTTCTTGCATGGGATCATTTGTTTATTGAAGACTACTAGATCAGTATCTAGCACAGTTATCCTCATAGGATTGAATAGTTACTTGAACAGACATATCACTTATCAGAGTTTAGAAACATATATCAGACAACAATCAGTACTTAAACATGTATTTCAATTAAGCACAGAATAAACAAGGAGATTTCATTTTGTAAATACTGATCATAAAGTCTGATGCATCAGAACAAAACTAGACAGATTTAGAAAAAGAACCTGAGACCATTCCAAGTTCATTTACCAATCTTGTAAAAGTGGCTTCACATAGTGGTTTTGTGAAGATATCTGCTAGTTGTTGATCTGTTGGAACAAAGTGCAATTCCACTGTACCTTCATCCACATGTTCCCTTATGAAGTGGTACCTGATGCTGATGTGCTTTGTCATAGAGTGTTGAACTGGATTACCTGTCATAGCAATAGCACTTTAATTATCACAGTAAATAGGGATTTTGAAATATGTTAACCCATAATCCAGTAACTGATTCTTCATCCAAAGAATTTGTGCACAACAGCTTCCTGCAGCAATATACTCTGCTTCTGCAGTTGATGTGGAAATTGACTTTAATTTCTTGCTGTACCAAGAAACCAATCTGCCTCCAAGAAATTGGCAGCTTCCACTTGTGCTTTTCCTGTCAATTTTGCAGCCTGCAAAATCTGCATCTGAGTAACCTATTAGTTTAAAGTCTGATTCTCTAGGATACCACAATCCCAGATCAGCTGTTCCTTTAAGATACTTAAAGATTCTTTTCACAGCTGTTAAGTGAGGTTCTCTTGGATCTGCTTGAAATCTTGCACAAAGACAGGTAGCATACATGATATCAGGTCTACTAGAAGTTAGATAGAGTAGAGAGCCAATCATACCTCTGTAGTCAGTAATATCTACTGATTTACCAGTATCCTTATCCAGTTTTGTTGCAGTGGCCATGGGAGTGGATGCACTTGAACAATCTTGCATTCCAAATTTCTTCAGCAAGTTTCTGGTGTACTTAGATTGACAAATGAAAGTGCCTTCTTCATTCTGCTTGACTTGAAGGCCCAGAAAGTAGCTAAGTTCCCCCATCATACTCATCTGATATCTTGACTGCATCAGTTTGGCAAACTTTTTGCAAAGTCTGTCATTTGTAGATCCATAGATGATATCATCAACATAAATCTGGACAAGAAGTAAGTCCTTTCCATGGTTGAGGTAGAATAGTGTTTTGTCTATTGTTCCTCTGTTGAATCCACTTTCCAGAAGAAACTAAGCTAAAGTCTCATACCATGCTCTAGGAGCTTGCTTAAGTCCATAAAGTGCTTTATCAAGCCTGTAGACATAATCTGGATGTTTGGTATCTACAAAGCCTGGAGGTTGTTCAACATATACCTCCTCCTCCAATTCTCCATTGAGAAAAGCACTTTTCACATCCATTTGAAAGACAGTAAACTTTGTGTGAGCAGCATAAGCCAAAAATATCCTTATGGCTTCTAACCTAGCAACTGGTGCAAATGTTTCATCATAATCAATTCCCTCATGTTGAGAATATCCTTTTGCGACCAGTCTTGCCTTATTCCTTGTAATTATGCCATCACTGTCAGTTTTGTTTCTGAATACCCATTTTGTACCAACAACAAATCTATTCTTTGGTCTTGGCACTAGGATCCAGACTTTGTTTCTTTCAAATTCATTTAACTCTTCCTGTATTGCTTGCACCCAATCAGCATCTTGAAGAGCTTCTTCAACTTTTTTTGGCTCAGTCTGAGAGAGAAAAGAATTGTAGAGACATTCATTTGAAGTACCTGTTCTAGTTCTGACACCTGCATCAGGATTTCCAATTATCAAATCAGGTGTATGTGATTTTGTCCACTTCCTTGCAGATGGAAGGTTGTCTCTAGAACTGGATGCTCCCCCATGATTCATGCTATCATCATGTACATTTTCTGATGCTCCCCCTGAAATTATGCTCTCTGAGTTGGATTCTTCAGTATTTAGATTTTCAGCACTGTCAGAACTTGGCTTATCAGAACTTGACGAATCAGAAATTGAAGAGCCAGATGCATGTTCTGATGTTTCTTGAGATGAGGTAGGATCTTGAGTATGCTCCCCCTGCATAGGTGCATCTTCCTTTGACGTAGTTACCACAGTTTCAATAACATCAGAGTTTAATCCATCAGAGTTTACAGTATCAGAACTTAGACTGTCAGGATTTGTAGTATCAGAATTTGAGTCTTCATTTTCAAATCTCAGCTGATCATGGTCAATGAAATCTTCAAGACCAGTAATCTTCTTGTCATCAAAAGAGACATTGATAGATTCCATGACCACTTTTGTTCTCAAATTGTAGACTCTAAAGGCTTTTGTGGAAAGTGGATATCCAACAAAGATTCCTTCATCGGCTTTTAGATCAAACTTTGATAGCTGTTCAGGATGAGTCTTGAGAACAAAACACTTGCATCCAAATACATGAAAATATTTCAGATTTGGCTTCTTTTTCTTCACCATCTCATATGGTGTTTTTCAATGCTTGTTAATGAGTATTGCATTTTGAGTAAAACAAGCAGTCTGCACAGCTTCAGCCTAGAAATAGGTTGGAAGCTTTGCTTCTTTAAGCATTGTACGTGTAGCTTCAATGAGAGTTCTATTCTTCCTTTCAACAACTCCATTTTGTTGTGGAGTTCCAGGAGCAGAAAATTCCTGCTTTATTCCATGGTTTTTGCAGAACTCTCCCATTATTAAATTCTTGAATTCAGTGCCATTATCACTCCTTAAAATTTTCACAGAATCTTTGACCATTTTATCCAGATGTTTGACATGATCAATCAAGATAGATGCAGTTTCACTTTTTGTGTGCAAGAAATATACCCATGTGTATCTGGTGAACTCATCCACTATGACCAACGCATACTTCTTCTTTGCAATAGTCATGACATTTACTGGACCAAATAGATCAACATGTAGTAGATGATAAGGCTCAAGAATTGATGATTCAGTCTTGCTCTTGAATGAAGATTTTCTTTGTTTGGCCTTCTGACAGGAATCACAAAGACCATCAGGAGCAAATACTGACTTTGGCAGTCCTCTCACAAGATTTTTCTTGACCAGTTCATTTATATTGTTGAAATTTAAATGAGAGAGTTTCTTGTGCCAATTCCAGCTTTCTTCAATTGATGCTCTACTCATCAGACAGATTGCAGAACCATCAGTACTTGTTGAAAGCTTAGCTTCATAAATGTTACCACGCCTGTATCCTTTCAGAACAACTTTGCCTTTAGATTTACTCACAATTTCACAGTGTTCTTCAAAGAAATCAACATGATAACCTCTGTCACAGATTTGACTTATACTCAGCAGATTGTGTTTAAGTCCTGAGACCAGAGCTATATCTTTAATTATGACATTTCCAAGATTGATATTGCCATATCCCAATGTTTTTCCAATGTTGCCATCTCCATAAGAAACACTTGGGCCAGCTTTCTCCACAAAGTCTGATAGCAGGGCCTTATTTCCAGTCATATGTCCTGAACATCCACTGTCCAGAACTAGAATATTTTTCCTGTTGCCCTGCAATCACAAAGACCACTAATTATTAGTTTTAAGGACCCAGACTTGCTTGGATCCTTTGGCCTTTTTAAGTTTGTTAACATTTGCAGCGGATTTAGCATCAGAGTTTATGTTAACATTTTTCTTATCAGAACTTACACTATCAGTCTTTAAATCAGAATTTACACTAGAAGGAACAATGGAAACTTTCTTCAAAGAAGGTTTTATTTGATAATAATCATAGTACAAGCTATGATATTCCTTACAAGTATAAATGGAATGCCATAAACTACCACAATGAAAACAAGGATTTTGTGGTTTGTATCTAACAGACTGACTCTTAACTCCTGATTTTGAATGTAAGGAGTTAATATTCTTATTCTTCCTGCAAAAAGAAGCCAGATGGTTAGAACTTCCACAGTTATGACATGTTTTCCTAGAAGCATCAGGAACAGGTTTGTAATTATTGCTTTTATTCACACCTTCCTTTCCATTCCTATTTTTCCTAGGAGATTTTACCTTGTTTGCATTCTTAACATCTTTTAGCTTATGTTTAAGTTGCTTCTTTGTCATTAAGCCTATGTTCACTTCAGCTGTCTTTTCCTGTTTTGGTTTGTCAGAAGTTAATTCTTTTATAACTTCTGATTTCTCATTTTCAGACTTTAAAGTTACAAACTTAACAGGTTTTAACTTTGGCTTTTGCTTATCAACAGGCTTAATTTCTTCAGTTCCTTTATCATTCTTATCTTCTTCATAACCTAAGCCCTCTTTCCAGTTTCCACTACTTAGCAAATTTTGAGTTGTTTTTCCAGAGTTAGTCCAAGTCCTGATAATCTCTCTTTCCTTTTCTAACTCAGTTTTTAGAGATTTATTCATTTTTAGCACTTCATCCCTAACATAAAAGGCATCATCTCTATCCTTCTGAGTTTGATGGAACATGACTAACTCTTTTTCTAAGAAATCATTTCTTTTCTTAAATGCAAGATTTTCAGAAGTTAATCTCTCACATGTTAAAGTTTGATCTCTATAACTAACAAACATGGTTTTAAGATATCTTCTCAACTCATTAATATCATCAGTATGAAAAGCATAAGTAGTCTGAGGTACCTTTGTTTCAGCAGCTTCAGAACTGCTCTCAGCACTTGATTTATCCGCATTTGCCATCAATGCATAGTTCTCCTCACTTTCAGAGTCTGAGGTGTCTGTCCAGCTTTTCTGCTTTGTGACAAGAGCCTTGCCTTTGTCACCCTTTACCTTCTTGCAATCAGGAGATATGTGGCATTTCTCACCACCGTTATAGCATTTAACATTGGTGTAATCTCCTCTGTCAAACTTTCCTCCTCTGCCTTCAGATCTTCTGAAATTCTTCTTATCAGGACTTATGCCTTTCCTGGAAAACTTCTTTCCCTTCCTGAACTTTCTATATGCAATCTTTGTGATTCCTTTCACCATAAGAGCACACATCTTCATCATCTCCTCATCAGCATCAGTCTCAGGCAAGCTTTCAGAATCTGAGTCATCATTACTCTCAGAACTTGATGACTCAGTATCAGACTTTATGAAAAGAGCTTTACCCTTGTCTTTCTTTGAGGAAGCTGCTTTGGGGGATTCTTCTTCAGCCTTAAGAGCAATTGTCTTTGACTTTCCTCCATTCCTCTTGCTTCTTTGTTCCATCTCAAGCTCATGAGTCTTGAGCATTCCATAGATTTCGTCAAGAGTTGTTTCATCAAGATTGTAGTTGTCTCTTATTGTCGTTGCCTTCAAATCCCAGCATTCAGGAAGAGCTAACAGGAACTTAAGGTTTGAATCTTCAAGATCATACTCTTTATCAACCAATGACAAATCATTCAAAAGTTTGACAAATCTATCATATAAATCATTCAATGACTCATTAATCTTTGAGTCAAAGTGTTCATACTCTTGAGTGAGTATTGTCTTCCTGTTCTTCTTAATTGTCTCCGTTCCCTGACACCTTGTTTCCAGAGCATCCCATATCTCCTTAGCAGTCTTGCAGTTGATTACCCTGTTTGACATTACATTATCAATGGCACTATGCAGTAAGTGTCGTACCTTAGCATCCTTAGCAATTGATGCTATATCTTCAGCAGTATAATCACTCTTCTCCTTTGGTACGGTCTTTGCTGCTTCACCTGCAACTGTAACAGCGAGCTTGGTTGGTTTGTGAGGGCCTTCCTTGATTCTATCAAGGTATTCTGGATCTGTTGCTTCCAGGAACATGGTCATCCTTACCTTCCATATGGGATATTCAGATGGTTTCAGTATGAGAACTCTGATGGTCTCATACCGACTCTGAATTTGTGTCTTTGGTGGTTCCTCAGTTTTGGTAGGCTTAGTTTGAGTTTCTGTGTCCGACATGATTGTGTTTAGATCTTTAACTGTATGTGTGTTAACAGATAAGCTCTGATACCACTTGTTAGGTCACACACACACTGTAGAGGGGGTGAATACAGTGTATAGTACACTCAAATCGAACTTAAGAACTTAAGTAACAGAAAACAAACTTTATTGAAACAATAAACTCTGTTACAGTATGGAACTGTTACCTCTCAGTGATGAACAAATATCACGAGAGCTGCTAGGGTTACAATGAATAATCTTCTCGAATATATGATAACACTTATAGTGTAAACCCTATGTCTGTGTTTATATATTACACAGTTACAAGATAATCGCTAATTGATATGGAATATAATTCTGCTTCCTAAAATATATCGATCAGATATCTTTTCTTCCAAGTATTCCATTCTTCACGGAATTCCTTCTTCATGCATATCTCTTCTTATGTTTATCTCGATCTTCTTTCCTTTAATCAGCTACTGTCCTTATCTGATCATCCTTCAGCACTTAAGTTCTGATATCTAACTTCTGATGATTATCTCCTGATAATATAAGTACTGATATCCTTAAGTCCTGACTTCCAGTATAAGTACTGATCAACAGTCTAGTACTGATTTATCCTGTTCAAGTAAGATCTGAAAGCTAAACATAAAACATATTAGCCATGACATTATCAAATATATCTAACACTATTTCCAGAACACAGGCAGTTGAACATCTGGAAAAAGCAGAATAGAAGATTATAAACCCTGATATGTTGAATCATCTGAAAGCATCAACTTTGGTTGTCAGATCCTTCCACACAGCTCATGAAGCAACTATTACTCAAATCAATTAGATTAAAGAATCATTGATTGCTTCAAAGTTGCTAACTCATCAGGAAATTCAGAAACAAGTTTCACCAATAGTTGCCAGAAAAACTGTAATTGAAGCCAATCAAGCTATATTGGAAGCTCATCAAGCTCAAATGTCTGATCAACTTACAGAAGTACATAATTCAATGGAGCTGATTCTTTCTCTATTGCTTGGTGATGATGCCAAAAAGGGGAGAAAATTGATAAATCTAAATTCAAACAGCTGTCATTGATAGGTACTGATGATGAAAATTCTGATGGAGGTAATAAGGGGAAATGAAGAGAAAGCAAGAGGAAGAAAGAAGAGTTTAAAAATTGACTGTGACTACTAAAATACAACAATCTTCACAAGTCACAACTGTTGCTAATGAAGACCAAGGTATTCTGGAGAAAGAAGCTGGTGCTAATGCAAGCCAATATCTTCAAACTCTGAAAGTTAAAGGAAAAAAGACAACTTTGTTCTACAAGGATCCGAAGATTCAATTATTTGACTCTGAGGTGAGTAGAAGAATATTTGTAAAAGAAAATCTTGGAGTTAATCTTGAACAGCTAAGGCAAATGGAGGAAGACTTTAAAAAAATTCTATGAAGACAACAAATGTTGATATTATTGTTGTTTCTAAAGTACTTTATGAAGTTGATCCTTCAAACAGACCAACCAGAGGTATAGTTATAAGAGAAATCAGTCAGGCAGAGATGAAAGATCTCTCAGATCACAAGCTATTAGAACTGCTGACATGATGTTTAATAGAAAGGAGAAGATAAAAGAAAAGTCAAGGATTTCAAAGACTAAAACCAAAGCTGGAGTCAGTATCTAAGAAATCTAAATCTTAAACTCTGATAGATTTAATCTATATAGTAGTTCAAGCTTTTGATACTGAAGAAAATTTACTTGAAGAATAAATCATCCAAGATGGTCAAAGAAGGAAGATTTCTAGAAGCATTCTGAGCTGAGAAAGTGGAATTAACCTCTGACATTGCTCAAGTTAAAGAAGCAGTTCAGTATGAAGAGTTAAAGTCTGATATTCACTGAAGCAAGATTGAATATGCATACTCAATTCCTGCATTTAAATAGATTTGACATCATCAATTGGAACTTGTCCATAATTTCATAATGAACAAGTAGGGGGAGATTGTTAGGAGCAATTGATGATATCAAACAAAAACTATTAGAAGCATCGATGGATGATTATAAGCATCGACGGATGATGATGATTGCATTGAAGGATGATGATGACATTGATGGATGTTGATATTCGACGGATAACAATATCGAAGGATGGTGATGTCAATGGATAATAAAATCAGTATTTGTCACATCAGTTGATCTTCGATGAGGAAAAGGAAACAGGAACTTCAAGGCGGTGAAGGACTTTATCTCAGAAGCAATAGTATAGGTTTCCTTGTTGTTAATAGAATAAGATTTCTTATACATGGTAGTTATGCTCTATATAAAGCACAAATTAGATTCATGCTATAAGCATTGCGACATTGTTATATCTTTCGCATAACCTAGCAGCTCTCAAGGATATTTGTTCATCCTTTCAAGAGAGTACATGTGTAATAAGTTTTTATCAGTTATATAAAAATGGTTGATTATGTTGAAGCTTTGTCGATATGGATATATTAACTGTATTCACCCCCCTCTACAGTTGACTAAGGGCCTAACACTTTGTCATTAAAGATGATATTTCCAAGTGAGATTGAGGCATATCCCATAGTGTGACCTTTGTTATCATCTCCAAAGGTGATACTTGGGCCAGATTTTTCTTCAAAATTGGTGAGCAGGAATGAATCTCCAGTCATATGACATGAACAACCAATGTCTATATACTGGACATCTTTCCTTTTTTTACTCTGCTCACTTCAAAACCAATTCAAACTGATTTGGGTACCCAAATTTTCTCAGGTCCAGTCATGTTAATTGCCTTCTTTCCCTTGAAACCCTTTTTCTGTCATAGGACTCATAGGTTTAAGGTCCAATTTTACTCTTGGTGTAGGGTTTTGAGCAAAGGTGCTGGTTTTAAAGTCAGATGAGAAAATTTTAAAGTGCATCTTATTGACTGAAGATGCAAACATGTCATTCTTACCTTGTATGCTCTGTGAAGAGTGATAATGATAAGATTTGATTGGCGTGTTACCATAGTTCTGACTGAACACCCTAGGCGAGTTTGGTATGGCATAAATAGGCATAGAGAATACAGGTATACTAGGTATAGAAGGTGATTTACACTTATTAGATAAATGATTAACTCTACCACACTTGACACAAGTTTTTCTTGGTTTAACCTTGTCAGATGTTGTTAAGTGGCATTTATGTCCACTTAGAATGCTCTATAAAGGCTTGAATTGGTGTTTTGTACTCGAGTTATTTGTGTATTTGATGTGGTTTTGTAGTGTTTTTGCATTTCAGGCTTATAACGTGAATCAAGGTAATTTAGCATTGTTTTGGTGCTAAATTATTGTTAGGAGTCTGTCTAAAAAGATTTCTCATGAAAAGACCAACTCAAACTACCAAGAAAATAAGAAAAAGAAGATTTTCCAAAAGGTCAGTGCGCCTGCGCTGCAGTAGCGCGCGGCCGTGCCGGGATACAGATTTGCAGCGCACCAGCGCTGATGGAGCGCACGACCGCACCAGGTCAGGTTTCAAGAATCCTGATTTTACTCCAATTTTGATCTGCTGGACTTCTAATCTGCATGGGCTGCTATATAAACATAACTTGTGATCTTTTTTCATAACAAGACGTAACAGAGCTTAAGGAGAAGGTGTAAGAAGACCGTATAGCACAATTCAACCAAGACAAAGAGGATCTAGTTTATTCTTGTAATTCTTTATTTTAAGTTATAACTTTGGATGCTAGTTTTCTTAATTATGAACCTATACTCTTGTTTCGTACTTGGTTTATTATTTATTCAGTATAAGGACTGTGTTTATTATACCATGCTTTCATCGGAACCCACGTTAATGATGAGTCCGATTATGGGCTAATCATTATCATGGGATTCTAGCGGATTTACTTATGGATTTATTTAGTTATATTGTTTCGATACCTTAGTGTGTGGTGATTGTATGATAACCTAGTATTGGTTGTGCTTATTCGTCTTATAAACATCGCGAACTTATAAGATAGCGTGTTAATCTCCAATGAAGTGAAAGTTAATTTAGGGGTTTAGAACTTGCCATGCTAGAATAGGTTCATGTATTTGATATGCATGATTCGTAGGTAATTTTAACCATCTTACTTGCTCTATGTAATCATGATAGATAAATTGTTCATTAAACCGTTATGTTGTCAAATTCTATAGACATATAGGGTCTCAATATAATTGGTGCCTATTCAGCTTCTATCTCTTTTATGGATGTCTGGTGGTATGGAATTCGTGCAACGAAAGTTGGCATTTACTAGTTTCGTGTAATCTGATTAGTGTCATCACCATTGCATGCTAAGGTTAAGAATAAAAAGGCTATTGAATGAAGTAGTAATGAAATTAGAATCCCATGTTTGTGTCATATAGTAAAAAAATCCTTCTTAATATTTTAGTTAATGTTCTTTAGTATAATCTCTTAGTTAATCGTAGTTATCAACAATCTCAATCTGATAATCGTCTTAGCATTGAATAATAACCATACCATTGTTGCATAAGTGCATTGATTGAAAGTAACCTAAACCAGTCTCTGTCGGAATGAACTAGAATTAATTCTATATTACTTGCGATCGCGTATACTTGCGTGAATATTAACGCATGTTCTCGCGACTAACAAGTTTTTGGAGCCGCTGCCGGGGACTGGGGGTTAATTTTTAGTTTATGTGTTTGTCATCAGTGGTCATTAAAGTTCATTGACTCGGACATTGTTACTTACTTATTTCCTTGTCGTGTTTTAGGTACTCTAGCGAGCGTGTATGCATACGCATTCTCGGTCTCATAAGAGAACACTGGATCAAGCTGAGGAATAAGTTGTAGAAGCTAAGGAAGTTTTTGAGGAAGTTCTTATCGAGGAGAAAGTTGAAGAAGAAGTTTTTATTGCAGTGGGAGAATCAGAAGCGAATCTGAAAGCTTTGATGGATTACTCTCAACCAAAGATTAATGATATTCAGTTTAGCATTATCTGCCCAGCCATCTCGGCTAATACTTTTGAGATCAAGTCGAGCACAATTCAGATGATACAGAACTCGGTTTAGTTTGGGGGTTCTCCGATAGAAGACCCCAACATGCACATTAGAGATAAAGCTAAGTGTTGAGGCTAAGTTGAGGTTTTTCCTATTCTCTCTGCGGGATAGAGCTAAGTGATGGTTACAGTCTCCACCACCAGGGTCTATCACCAAATGGGAGGATCTTACTCAAAAGTTCCTAACTAAATTATTTCCTATGGTGAAGACTGCTGCAATCCAAAACGCATTTATTCAATTTTCTCAGCAATCTGGAGAATCTTTATGTGAGGCTTGGGATCGCTATAAGGAGATGCTTAAAAAGTGTCCTCACCATGGAATGCCTGACTGGATGATCATTAACTGCTTTTATAATGGATTGGGTGTTACTTCTAGACCCATGCTTGATGCAGCATCACGAGGAGCCTTGTGAGCTAAAAGCTATGATGAAGCTTATGAATTGATTGAATTGATGGCTGCTAATGAATACCAGAATCCTACTCAAATACTACCTCAGGGCAAGGTAGCAGGAATTCTGGAAGTGGATGCAGCTACTGCTATAGTTGCTCAGCTTAAGGCTTTGACGATGAAGGTGGATTCTTTGGCTAATTATGGAGTTAATCAGATCACTAGTGTCTGTGAGCTTTGTGCTGGAGTGCATGAGACTGATCAGTGTGCAATTTCTAGTGAATCAGCTCAGTTCGTGAGCAACTTCCAGAGGTCACAGCAGCCTGTTCCATCCACCTATCATCCTAACAACCGCAATCATCCTAACTTCAGCTGGAGTAATACTCAGAATGCGGTCCAGTAGCCTTATCAGCAGTATGCTGCGAAGCAATACAACCCTCCTGGTTTTTAGCAACTGCAGTATGCACCAAGGCAATAACTCCAGCTGTAACAGTCTAATGAAAAATCTGAATTGGAGGAGTTGAGGCTCATGTGCAAGAGCCAAGCGGTGTCTATCAAGATCTTGGAGAATCAAATTGGGAAAATTGCCAATGCCTTGCTAAATCATCAACCTGCTACACTCCCTAGTGACACTGAAGTGTCAGGCAAGAGGGAACCAAAGGAGCAGGTGAAGGCAATTACATTGAGGTCTGGGAAGGTTGCAAATCCCAAAAATTCTCAAGATTCAGAAGAAGAAGCTGTGGTTAAAGAAAAAGTGCATAAGGAAGCAGAAGTGGAACCAAGGAAGACTATTATGGAACACACTCCTCCTGAGGGTAATACAGGGGAGAAATAGATCTATCCTCCACCTCCTTTTCCTAAGAGGCTGCTGAAGAAAAAGCTGGATTAGCAGTTTGAGAAGTTTCTGGAGGTGATCAAGAAACTTCACATCAATATTCCTTTCGCTGAAGCTCTTGAACAGATGCCTAGTTATGTGAAGTTTATGAAAGGTATTCTCTCTCGGAAAGTGAAGCTTGATGACTTAGAGACCGTTGTTCTTACGGAGGAATGCAGTGCTGTGCTGCAACAGAAGTTGCCTCCGAAGATTAAAGATCCTGGGAGCTTCATTATTCTTTGTACCATTAGAAAAGTGTCATTTGACAAATGCTTATGTGACTTGGGAGCTAGCATCAATCTGATGCCCTTGTCAATCTTCAAGAAGTTGGACTTACCTGATCCAAAACCTACTTATATGACCTTGTAGTTGGCCGATCGTTCTATTACATATCCACGAGGCATTGTGGAGGATGTCTTAGTCAAGGTGGATAAACTCATCTTCCCTACTGATTTTGTAATTCTTGATTTCGAGGAGGATAAGAAGATTCCCATAATCTTGGGAAGACCTTTCCTTTCTACTGGCCAAACCTTGATTGATGTGCAGAAGGGTGAGCTTACTATGCGAGTGATGGATCAGGATGTGACGTTCAATGTTTTTAATGCCATGAAATTTCCAACTGAAAATGAGGAGTGCTTAAAAGTGGAGTCGGTTGATTCTGTGGTCACTTCAGAACTTGATCAAATGCTAAGGTCTGATGCCTTAGAGAAGGCCTTGTTGGGGAATTCAGATAGTGAAGATGATGAGGGTGATGAGCAGTTGCAGTATTTAATGCTTCTCCATGGAAGCGAAGGCTGGATATGCCAATTGAATCTCTTGGATTGGAAGAGATGAACAAATCTCCAAAGTGCCTCAAGCCATCTATTGAGGAAGCTCCTACACTTGAGTTTAAACCATTACCTGAACACTTAAGGTATGCTTTTTTAGGTGATGCATCAACTTTGCCTGTTATTATTGCATATGACCTTTCAGGTAGTAATGCAAAAAAGCTCTTAAGAATCCTGAGATAGTTCAAGTCGGCAATCAAATGGACTATAGCAGATATCAAGGGAATCAGCCCTTCTTATTGCATGCATAAAATTCTGCTAGAGGAAGGTAGCAAGGCTACTATTGAGCAACAGAGAAGGCTTATTCCGATCATGAAAGAAGTTGTGAAGAAGGAAATCCTCAAATAGCTTGATGCGGGGATCATCTATCCCATTTCTGATGATTCTTGGGTGAGCCCAGTTCAGTATATGCCAAAGGAAGGAGGTATCATAGTTGTTGCTAATGAGAAAAATGAGCTCATTCCTACTTGAACAGTCACGGGGTGGAGAGTTTGTATGGATTACAAGAAGCTGAACAAGGCCACAAGGAAGGATCACTTCCCTCTTCTTTTTATTGATCAGATGCTTGACAGGTTGGTTGGGCATGAGTACTACTGTCTTCTGGATGGCTATTCAGGTTATAATCAGATTTGCACTGCTCTAGAGGATCAGGAAAAGACTATTTTCACTTGTCCATTTGGTACTTTTGCCTTCAGAAGAGTTTCTTTTGGGTTGTGTGGTGCACCTGCCACATTTCAGAGATGCATGATGGCTATCTTCTTGGACATGATTTGTCAGAATGTGGAGGTGTTCATGGATAATTTCTCTGTGTTTGGTGATTCTTTTGACGAATGCTTGCAAAATCTTGGCGTCGTTCTTAAAAGGTGTGTTGAGACCAATCTGGTTCTCAATTGGGAAAAATGTCATTTTATGGTGTGACAAGGCATTATTCTTGGGCACAAGGTCTCTAGTAAAGGTCTTGAGGTGGACAAAGCCAAGGTGGGGGTTATCGAAAATCTTCCTCCACCTACTTCCGTTAAGAGAGTCCGCAGCTTTCTTGGTCAAGCGGGTTTCTATAGGTGTTTCATCAAGGACTTCTCAAAAATCTCCACACCTTTGTGCAATCTTCTAGAGAAAGATATCTCGTTCAAGTTGATGACGAGTGCCTTACTGCTTTTGAGATCTTGAAGAAGAGTTTAATCACGGCACCTGTCATAACTGCACCTAATTGGGATGAACCTTTTGAGATGATATGCGATGCAAGTGACTATGCAGTTGGAGAAGTTCTTGGGTAGAGAAAGAACAACATATTTCATGTGGTCTACTATGCTTGTAAGACCCTCAATGGTGCTCAACTGAATTACACTACTACGGAGAAAGAACTTTTGGCTATTGTCTACGGTTTTGAGAAATTTTGATCTTATCTACTTGGGATTAAGGTGACAGTTTTCACTGATCACGACGCCATTCGATATCTCGTCGCAAAGAAGGACTCAAAGCCTAGATTGATTCGATGGGTTCTTTTGCTCCAAGAATTTGAACTAGAGATCAAGGACAGAAAAGGAACTGAAAATCAAGTTACTGATCATCTCTCGCGTTTAGAGAAACTTAATGCTACTTCATTGGATAAGACATTGATAAATGAGTCTTTTCCTGATGAGCAGCTGTTTGGAGTGCAAGAAGAAGAACCGTGGTTTGCAGACACTGTGAACTATCTTGTGAGTAATATCATTCCTCCCGACTTATCTTATGCTCAAAGGAAGAAGTTTCTTCATGAAATGAAGTGGTACATGTGGAATGAGCCATATTTATTTAGGAAAGGAGCTGACCAGATCATTAGGTGATGTATTCCGTATAACAAAACGGGGGGGGGAGGGGATCTTGTGAGATTGCCATTTGACTAAGTATGGAGGCCACTATGGTGGAGATAAGACAACAGCTCGTATCCTTCAAGCGGGATTCTTTTGGCCTACATTGTTTAAGGATGTGCATCAGTTTGTTTTGAAGTGTGATCGATACTAGCATGTGGGTAATATGTCTAAGAGGGATGAGATGGCTCTTAATGTGCTTCTCGAGGTTGAGGTCTTCGATGTTTGGGGAATTGGCTTCATGAGGCCATTTGTCTCATCTTGCAATAATCAGTATATCTTGTTGGCAGTTGATTATGTCTTGAAATGGATTCAAGTCAAGGCTTTGCCGATAAATGATGCGAAGGTAGTGCTGAATTTTCTTTATAAACAGATATTCACAAGGTTTGGGACTCCAAGAGTCATAATCAGTGACGAGGGATCGCATTTCTGCAATCGCAAGTTCACTGCTATGATGCAGTGGTATAATGTGAAACATCGCATTGCTACAGCCTACCATCCTTACACGAATGGTCAAGCTGAGGTATCTAATAGAGAGATCAAGCGAATTCTAGAGAAAGTTGGGTGTCCATCAAGGAAGGATTGGTCTTTGAAGTTGGATGAAATTGTTTGGACGTCTAGAACAGCATACAAGACCCCGCTTGGCATATCACCATTTTAGTTGGTTTATTGTAAGGGGTGTCATTTGCTTATAGAGCTCGAGCATAAAGCATATTGGGCTTTGAAGAAGTTAAACCTTGATTTGGATGTAGCTAGTAAGAAAAGAATGCTTCAATTGAATGAACTCAATGATTTTCGACTTCAAGCGTATGAGAACAACAAAATGTATAAGGAAAAAGTCAAGAGGTGGAACGATAGGGGTCTAGTGCTCAAATCATTTGTGTCGGGGCAACAAGTTCTGTTGTTCAACTCTCATCTCCGTCTTTTTCCTGGAAAGTTGAAGTCGAGGTGGTCAGGGCCGTTTATTATCAAAACTATGTTTCCACATGGAGCGGTGGAGATTTTTGAGAATGATCCAGGCCAAGCGTTCAAGGTGAATGGACAGAGGTTGAAGCATTACTATGGGGATACGGCAAAGCGCGAGGTGGTTGGTGCCGTTTTATTATCTACTTGATTTCGAGATTCTACGTCAAGCTAACGATGTAAACCAAGCGCTTCTTGGGAGGTAACCCAAGTTTGTTGTACATTAGTAGATAGAGGAAGAAGAAATTAAGGAGAAAAACACAAAAAAAATCAGAAAAACAAAAAAAATCAGTGCCAACTACGGAAGCACGGCGCGCCCGCGCTGAGAAGCGGGGCGGCCGCGCTAAAACTCCATAGCACGGTGTGCCCGCGCTGGTATGCGAGGCGGCCGTGCTGGTTTTCCAATAGCACGACGCGCCCGTGCTGCCAGACAGGGCGGCCGCACTGGCCCCCTGTAGTCGAAAAAAAAATACCAGAAAAGACAGAAAATTAGGGAGTGCAACACAAAATCAATTCCTACACGAATTTTACTCTCCCACTTCCATATTTTCCCTCTCCAAATCAATTTCAATCAACCCATTACTACCATTATTCCCATAATAAATTCCCACTTCTTTTCCATAACTAATTTTATTCCTAATCTCCTATATATACACACACTTATACACAAACTTCTCTATCACTTCAAAAATTCTCAAACATAATTCTTCGAGTGTGGGTGGTGTGAGGCCTAGGTTTTCAACTCCCGAGGCTGAGGCGGAGTATACGAGGCTGCTTTCGAAGCCTATAGCCAAGGAGAGAGGTTTTCTGCCATCGGGGAGGGATGGTAAGTTATTGGAGATGATCTTGGAGATGGGTTTGGTTGCTTTTTGCGAGACACCCGCTGCTATGCCCATGAGTATGGTTTGCAAGTTTTACGCAAATGCAAAGGCGGAGAAGAACGGTTTCACTGTGTTAAGGGGGTTGACGGTGGAATATAGTGCTGAGGCGATTCGGAGGGTGATTGAGCAGCCCGAGAGGAGGCCAGAGCAGGAGAACTGGAATGAGAAGACGGGGGATGATTTTAACTTAAATTTGATCGTTGTTACGCTGTGTGTGCCTGAGACTCACTGGAAGTTCAAGAAGGGCATGAACGAGTATGCCACTTTTCCTGCCTCGTCCATGAACAGGTTTGCACGTTCATGGAATTCTTTTATTTGTGCCGACATCATAACATCTTCTCATGTGCATGATATTACTGTGGAGCGTGCACGGTTGTTGTGGGGGATTCTTTAGGGAGACTATATGGATCTCGGGATGGTGATTCATTAGGGTATTCTGAGGTTCTTGTGAGAGATTACTACGGGTTCTATACCCTATGCGTCCATTGTGACGAAGTTGTGTGTGGCAGTTGGCGTTTATTGGCCCACACACGAGCAGCTGCAGCTTCCGAGTGCCCCGATTGATAGTTCGACGTTGCAGACTATGCAGAAGTGGTACGGTGGTAAGCCTAATCCTAAGGGGCTTGGTTATTCATATGATCACTTACCAGGTGGTCGTCTAGCTGATCAGACTTATGTTGGCGGTTCTTCTCAGGCTAGGAGAGCAGCATGGAGAGCTCAGTTGGGTGAGGAGGCTGATCCTTCGGGTTCGCAGCAGCAGCAGCAGGAGGCACAGGGTAGTGCTGGTATGAGTTCAGCGCCGGTTGATGAGGAGGATGGATGCAATGTATGACATTCATAGTCGATTTGCATAGGACCTTACCCAGGCATTGGGGACTGTATTCAGAGCCACATGATTTGATATCAGTGGCCAGTATTCGGTGAGGACTCTGTGTATCCGCCTCCAAACACTCCACCCGTTGAGGGTGATGATCCTGATTATGAGTAGGTATGCCAGATTCCTTACTATTACCTTCACTGAGGACAGTGAATATTTTAAGTTTGGTGTAGTAGTTAAGGATTATATGTTATGTGTGAGTCGCATATAGTTTGCATATTTATGATAATTTAGTTCATATAGTTGCATATTTTCCATGTAGTAGTTTTTTATTTTTGTTATAGTATGTTGCATATAGTTCATGCATTTGCATTATAACATGATCCTTTGGATGATTTTTTTCCGATTGATTTGTGATATTGATGCTGGTGTAGTGATGTCGTGTTTAGTGATGTTAAGTCCTATTGAGTTGATTTGCATGCTAGAAACAATTATAATTTCACTAAGTCTTATAGGTTGCTTGAGTGCTAGATAATGGTCATGGTTCTTTGTGAAGGGTTTCGAGGACATAAACGCAACGGAAACGGTAATTAAAAATGTGAAAACCAGAATTTTCGAAACCCACCGCAGGATCCATGCGAAAAATAGATATTTAATTCGTAGATCAGATTGTTTACCTTAAGAAGCTTTACAAATTGGTTGACTAATGGATCTCCAAAGCTTGTTCAATCACAACGCATCCCGCTCTCGCAATCTACGCTCTATTGGTATCCACACGAATACTTGAACACAAGGATTGAATGTGTACTATCACAAACTCGTTTCTTCTTGCTCTCTTCATCTTCTCCCTTGGTGGCTAGGGTTTTAGTAAAAGTCTTGCTTACAAAATCAGCCACCCAAGAGGTATTATATAGAGAGTATATAAGAATTATAACTCTTAACTAATTAGGAGTTATTATTAATTTGAAATTCCTACTTGTGTAATAATCATGTCACATTTAATTATTTAACTAATGAATTTCATAATTAATATTAGTAAATTCGAATATCAATATTTATCTAATTAATTAAGTCATACTTAATTAATATTATAAATAATTCGAATTACTTTAATATAATTTAAATCCAATTTAAATCAAATAATCCTTCAAGCATTCTTAGTGCGTGACCCTATAGGTTATTATTACGTTGGCAACGAATTTTAAATCTAATTTAAAATCGTAAAAATTGAGCGACATCTAGTAATATATCATTGCTACCCAAGTAATAATAATTGAATCGGTGATCGATTAAACCTTTCGTGAATAATGTACAGTGTAATATAATCCTTTTAACCAAATATTATAGATTAAACTAGAGGTATGTAATATGTCATCCTCATCATAGTTTAATCCAAGTTTTCTTGATCAATGAGTAGACTATCATATCAAATCAATATTTGAGCATGGCCACACATTTCATAGTCTAGCTCACACAAGAGGTCAATATTATCACTCCTAAAATAGGAGGGTTAAATCTCATCTAGATCATTCATATTTCTCATACGATTCATAATATTCCCAATGTCCACTTTAATCATTACCCGGTCAAGGATAACTTTTAATGGAATCAATGTATATTAATTCTCGTATAGAAATATAATGACTGTGATAACCAGTAAATATTTGAACTTTTTTATAAGTGCGATGTAGATATCCATAAATATTTTGTGATATAATGGTAATTATGCGGACTCGTTATATATTGTGTATAATTTTGTTGGATGGCATTGCGAATGTTGCTGGAATAATTTTAAATGTATAGCTTTCGTACGAGAGTAAGATTTTCGTTACGCGATTAAATAAGTAGTGCAATTTGATATTATTCGAATAGTTGCGGCTACGCGATTAAGTAATAATTGGGATTCTCGCGATTTAGTGATATTTGAATAAGTTGCGATTAGGCGATAAATTAATTTCTAATATTGTGGAGTAGAGTCAATTTATTTGCAATTGTTTGTGTGATTTTTAATGTGTTAACTATATTTTACATGACTTATTTATTAGAGTGATAATATTAGAAAATTATTTTAATATAAAAATTTTGTTCGAAATTTTTGAAAACAATTTTATTAAACTTCTAAAATCTCATAGTATTTATGGTATTAATTTGGTGATTTATGGATTTGTATTTTAATTATTAAAAATCATTCTTTTAATTATATTTTTAATAGTTATTAAATTACAAGTGTGCCCTTGCATGCAAATTCCACCCAAATAGAGATCAAGGGTAAGACCGTCCTTTCACCCTCCACTAACTCTATTTGACCAAACAAATGACCAATTAAACACTGCATGCAAAATCTTGCTATAAAATGTGTGGCCACGCTCCACTACCATTTGGTGAGACAAAAACTAAGTAAAACACTCATCTCACGTCATTTCTTTTCCACCAACACGTCACTCCACTCACTCTTCTTCCTACCCCCCTCTCGGCTGCACCTAAACCCTCCCCATCCCTCTCATTTTTCTTCCTCATTTCTTCATTTTCTTAACACCTTTCAACTCATCTAAGCAAGGGACATTTACACTGAGTGCTACATCTTCATTTAAGGTTAGTTTCTTAGTTGCATGTGACACTAAAGCCAAGGGTTTAACTTTGATTCTTGTGAATCTAGAGTTGAAACTAATGTGGCTCATAAAACTTGAGCAAGAGATGGTCTTGATGAAGTGTTTTGCTTCTATTTTCAAGCCATGGTCTTGGCCTCAAGCATTCGGCAATGATTCCCAAGGAGCCGAATGGATTTTGTTGTTTATGTGATAGTTTTGTTTGTTTTTTTAAAAAGAGACTTTGTATGTGGCTTTCAAAGAACTTATGATCTTTTAAAATGTATTTTTACAAAGTTTCTATCCTTGCATGTTATGATTTTTATGATAAAAGTAGGAATTAGTACTTGCATGTCATGATATAAGTGATATTTCGGACAAATGTGTTATGTGATTTAAATTTGAATTTTTGTCTAATGCATGCCAAGATTTTTGCACTGAAATGCTAGTATGCTATGTTCCTTGATAATTCATGATCAAATTTTGTAGCCATTAAATTGATATCATGTATTTTTGGTTCAAAAATTTGCTTAAAATTGCATAAGTAAAATCTGCTCTGTTATGCTCTTTGTTTTGCTTCGGTTTAGGTTTATGCTCGTATTTTTTCCATAAAATGATAGTTAATAGGGTTGTGTACACTGTAGGATAGATTTGTTGGCTTGCATGTTGGTTTGGTGGTGAAATGGGAGTTAAGGTGGAAGGAGGTACACTAGGCACTTTGTAGCAGAATTTTTTACCATAAGTATAGGTTGTTTTAGGCAAGTTTTGGTAAGGCCTTTCTAGGCCTGAGTTTACTGGAGTTAGGACTTGAGTTGTACTTGAGTCCAGTAGCTTTGATTCATTGAAAAAGTTGCATTTACGTAGGTGCCCACACACATATCCGAGAGTAGCTCAGAACAGGGCAGGACTGCGTAAACTTGAACTTTGGTCGATTATAACCATGCCATAGGCTAGGCCTTCACGGGGCCTTGGCTTAGATAAGTGTGATACATCCTTAGGAAGCTTAAAAAACCATTATAATTAAAAATTGAGTGAGAAAAGTGAGTTTTAGTGTGAGTAAAAATAGAGCAGAGTGAATTCGAGGGAGGCTGGGTAGTGTCAACTTTGAGCAGAGGCCTAGAGAGGCCCAAGTGAGGCCTTGGCCTGAAACCAAGTTTGAGAGTTAGTTTTAGGTCTTACAAATACATGGGAATTGGTTTTGTTATAAGGCCCCATGTAGAAGTCAATATTTCTGCCAAAGAGTGCGGGTAGTGCAAACTGGTGCTAGCAGGAAACCTTAGTGTGAGTATTGATTTTTGTAAGCCTATAGGAGTGAGGCCCCTGAGTCTCACCAACTTTAAAAGTTAGTTTTGAGTATTAAAAACCTTTAGTAAGTGTTTTGGAGTGAAGGCCCAAGGTGGAGACATCCTATTTCCAATAAGAAACCCGAGAGCACCCTTTCGAGTGGCATTAGGAAACCTTAATGGTGTTCATTGTAATTGGGACTTTGTGGTGAAGAGTCCGAGTGTTGCACATTATCTTTAGGTTTAAGTTAAGGTCAATAATAGTTTTTATGTGTTACTTCCTTACGTGCTTGGGTATTTAGGTGATATTATAGTATAAATAACTAGTATTATATGCCATGCCATTATGTGATTATGTGACTATGTGGATTACTTGAATTGTATATGATTAAGTTATGTGTATTCTTATAATCATAAGTTCTTGTGTAATAATAGTTATGATAAAGGTAATAGTGAGTCTAGGAGCTTATAGGTTTATGAGGTGTTAAAAGGTGAATAGTAATGAAGTTAATATAATGTGTAGGTTCCGAAGCGAAGGAGAAGATTCGTGCCATCAAGATATAATAATCTTAGAAATATTGGAAGGCAGATTACTTACCTCCTTATGCTTATAATTATTGCAAGTACACATACTTTTTCGTGAATGCTTAGTTGTGATAATCACCATGTCATTAACCAATTCAAATACTACCGTTAATAACCCTTAACCTTGTTAGTACCTTACCTTCAAAACATTCCTTATCCAATAGATCATAAATACTAAACTCTCTATCAATTTCCCTAAAGCGAACCTCATTAGTGAACTTGAATT
This sequence comes from Apium graveolens, assembly GCF_009905375.1. Taxonomy (NCBI): domain Eukaryota; kingdom Viridiplantae; phylum Streptophyta; class Magnoliopsida; order Apiales; family Apiaceae; genus Apium; species Apium graveolens. The sequence continues at coordinate 58,919 of NW_027419127.1, forward strand.
CTCTTGTCATAATTCCATTAAAGTGATATCAAATCTTTCCCCGACATCCATGTTATAAATCATTAAAAATAAATGTTTCTTGACTCAGTGGATTGGACTAGACGCAAGTCATTTTCACACTTATTGATAGGCTCACATATAGCCTAGGTATCCCATTATATTTGAGAACCCAGCACGGTTCAGTATTACTTCACGGCTGATCACCGGCTGTAATCCATAGCATCCTAAAATGATTTTGATGATTTGATCTTTATAACATATTGCCCGATGCCATGATACCATATGCCATGTTTCGGTCGTTATGATTCTACCATGCCTTTATATTATAACATGTTGCCACAATGCCATGATTCCATATGCCATGTTTCGATTACTATAATTCTACCATGTCTTTATATTAAATCTTCATGTTTTTTATTGTCATTTATACAAGCATCTATAACCTCTTGATTCATGAACCTGTGATTTTGAGATAATGTATGGTATAGTAGATCTGATAGTACTTGCTGAGCATTTTAGCTCATTTTCTTGTATTTAACCCTGTTCTATAGCTAGCAATCATGGTTCGTACCAAGCAGACCGCCCGTAAGTCAACCGGTAGGCAGGGTGAAGACCATTTGAGGGCGCAGGTAGAATATATAGATTAGGTGAAATCCGCCAGTTTGTAATTGTGGTATCAGATAGATGGGCTGTTCCAAACTCTGAACTTGTAAAGATCTCGGGATTGTTAATATTTTGGTTGGGTTTGTAATCGTATTATTCTCATCTTTTAGACTTATAAGTTTGTAATATAATTATGGTTCGCATTTATTTAGTGTGTGTATGTGTGTTTGGTTTGGGGTGTGACAATAACTTCATGTCTAAGGACCATTACATCATTATCACTATGAGAATTACTTATGACATAACAGACATGTAGAATCTCACATCGGGTATGTCTAGCACCATGTACATATACATATTCCTGTGTCTTTGACTTTAGTATCACTATACCTATGATCAATGAGATGTGATCATCAGTCAACAAACACACTAGTCTTAATGCATTATTATTGTCCCTTAATAATAATAATCGACTAGGGACCTTTAGGAATATTGATACTATTCTCTTAATCTCATTTCTAAGTCACGTACTTAGAGATATAGAATTGCATATCATATTTCAAGGACATTTATTAATCTAACATTTATATCGCAGTAAATTAAGAATTAATAAATATAAAGGGAATAATCGATAAAACATAAACATTAATAATCCTAATGTCTTGAACTAAAACATCATAGTGTTGTCTTTACGGCACAAACACTAACAATCTCCCACTTGCACTAGAGCCAATCACCCATGTATTTAATACTCATGGAACTAGTATGACCATCGCGCTTCTGCTGCGACATAACCTTAGTCAGTGGGTCTGTAACACTATCATTACTATGCACTTTACATTCATATCTCCTTAATCATTAATCTCATTAATAAGGTGATATGGCATAAGGACATGCCTAAAGAGTCTCCTTGGCTGTTTTAAAAGCATCAATATATCCGGCTTCCATTATAGAATCATCAATGTTCTTGCTGTGAACTATTCCAGCTAACATCACTTATATTTAGACAAAACACAAAACAAACATAAGCACATAATCATCCTTGTCTTTCCAAAAATTATGTTCAAAAACTAGCATTGGTGTAACCTTTTACAACTAGTTCCCTATCTTCTCAATATACCAAAAATAAATCTTTAGTCCTCTTTAAATACTTAAGAATATTCTTGAAAACTATCTAGTGACCCTCACCTGGATTAGACTGGTATTTGTTCGTCATGCTCAAATCATACGAAACATCAGGATAAATACATATCATTGTACATATTATAGATCCAATTGCTGACGCATCTGGAACTTTCTCAAACGGCCCTTATTATCTAATGATTTAGGGGCAATTATCTTTTGAGATCACTATCCCATGAGATATCAAAACATATCATTTCTTTGTCTCTTAGATCGTAAAATGATGCAATAATTTATCAATGTATGTACTTCGACTAGGTCGATTAATCTCTTCAATCTATCTCTATAGATCTTGATCCCTTATATATAGGTAGCATCGCCTAAGTCTTTCATCGAGAAACTATTTCTCAACCAAGTCTTAATAGCCTGTAGAGAAGGTATGTCATTCCATATCTGTTATATGTCATCTACATATAATACTAGGAATGTCACATGGCTCCCACTAACCTTCTTGCAAACATATGGTTCATCTTCGTTTTGAATAAAGCCAAACTTTTTGACCGTTTCATTAAAATTAATATTCATTCTCCTTGAGGCTTGCTTCAATCTATAAATAGATAGAAGCAACTTACAAACCATCTTAACAAACTTTGGATCGACAAAACCCTCAGGTTGTATCATATAAACATCCTCTACAAGGCTCCCATATAAGAAAGCAGTTTTGACATCCATTTTCCAAGATGCATAGTCAAAGTAAGCAAATGTTTCTAACAAAATCTTGATGGACTTGACCATAGCAACTGGTGAAAAGTCTCATCATAGTCTATACCATGAATTTGTTTTAAACCTTTTGCCACTAGTCGCACCTTATAGGTCTGTACTTTACCATCCATGTCAGTTTTTTTCTTAAAAACCCACTTGTACCCTATAGGTTTCACCCCTTAGAATGGATCAACTAAAGTCAATATATTATTTTGATATATGGATTCCATCTCGGATTTCATGGCCTCTAGCTATCTCTTGGAGTCTGGACTGTTCATAGCATCTTGGAAGGTGAGAGGCTTATCATTATCCGTAAGCATCACATCACCATCTGGAGTAAAAAAAAATCCATAATTTCTCCTAGACTCGTGGTGAATCCTACTAGATCTAGGAATAACCTGTGTTTCCTGAACATGATTACTTTCAACATTTTGATGTACATCCTGATCTTATTCCAACTCTGGTTCAATGTTATCATGTGGTTCCCGATCTTCATCGAGATGTATTATCCTCCCACTGATTTTCTTATAAAGTAGTTCTCCCTCAAGAAATACAGTGGCCCGAGCAACAAACACTTTGTTCTCGGGAGGATTATAAAAACTATACCCTAGTCTCACTTGGGTATCCCACAGAATAGCATCTATCTAATTTTGGTCCAAGCTTGTCAAAGTCTAACTGTTTTACAAACGCTTCACGTCCCCAAATTTTCATAAATGACATGCTATGACATTCATCACTCTATATCTCATACAGAGTATTTTGAACGGCTTTAGTCGGAACTTGGTTAAATGTATATGCAACTGTTTCTAGAGCATAACCCCAGAAACTGAATGGAAGATCCGCTTGACTCATCATCGATCGCACTATATCCAACAAGGTATGATTTCTCCTCTCAGAATCTCTATTCCATTGAGGTGTTTTAGAAGGAGTAAGTTATGATACAATATCACACTCTTTCAAGAAACTCTTGAATTTGAGGCTTAAGTATTCTCCTCTACAATCTGATCATAAAACTTTTATACTTTTCCCTTGTTTGCTTTTCTACTTCGGCCTTATATTCTTTAAACATTTCAAAAGAATCGGATTTGTTCTTCATAAGAACCACATATCCATATCTACTGAAATCATCAGTAAATGTTATGAAGTAGTATAAGCCATCTCTTTCCATCATACGCATTCGGCCACATACATCATTATGTATAAGTCATAATCATTCAGTGGCCCTTTCTCCTAATCAGGTAAAAGAAGCTTTAGTCATTTTGCCAACGAGACAAAGTTCGTATCTTCCATATGATTTAAAATTAAACTTATCCAAGTATGCATCTATATGTAACTCAGAAATGTATTTCTCATTAATATGGCTTAACGACAATGCTGGAGGTAATATTTGATTTGAGTCATCTTAGAACATATAAATTATTAACAAGTTGTGTAACATTATAAGCCTTATCATTAAAATAGAATAAACAACTATTATTTATTTAATTAAAATAAAAACCTTTCTTGTCCTGACAAGAAATTGATTTAATGTATCCCCTAAAGACAAGCATGTAATAACAATTTATCAAGTTCTCAATCTCGCCTATATGGGCAAAATTAGGTATCGAGTTCCTTCAACTACAGCAACAATTTTTGCTCCAATTCTAACCCGATACCCGAAGCTTGACCATTTCTAGTCTTCTTCTTTAGATCTTCCAAACAAGCTCGATAATTTAACTTCCAATCATCCAGTTATTTCCACAGAAATGACAATCATCTCCTTTAACAACACCACTATCAGGCTTCAAAAGCCCTTTGGGATTGGACTTTGGTTTGGCACCGAAAAAGATCAAATCTTCACCTTTCCTGTCCACTTTCCTTTCCCATTTTCATTCCATATGTACATCATCAATATGGACGTAATTCATGCCTTTACCGTGTTATTTTCAGCAGTTCTAAACATGCTTAACAACTCGGTGAGCGTTCTGTCTATCGCATTCCTTTTGTTCTTAACAAACTAAGAATAGAAGTTGATCAAAGATTGTTTGATCAAATCAAGCTGAGTCTCTAAACTATTCTTGAAACCCAAATATTAAGGTACATATACCTATCATCTTTAGAACATGTGGTCCAACCGGATATCATTCTCCCACTAATGCAAAAGTATGGTGTCTTATTATTGTCAAATCTTTCTGACGAGCCTATCCTTCAAACATCCTTTGAAGGTGATCAATCATATCATAAGCATCATTATGCTCTTGTTGCTTCTAAAACATAGCACTCATAATTACAAGCATGAGACATGAAACATCAGTTGCATAATCAATTTATTTCTGGTAAGTATTTTGTTCAGCACATGTTTCATTCTCAGCTAGAAGAAATAAGGGAGGGGTTTGTGTAACATCCTTGAACCTGAGGACAATCCTCAAGTTCCCATGTCAATTGAGAAAATTATTTCATGTCAGCTTGTCCTTCTCAAGGACTATTACATAGAGAAGTTATTTGTGTTATTTGTCATTTGAAATCTACAATATTAAAGTGCATAAAATGACTTAGTCGACAAATGATCATTAAATATGTTAAAGTGATTATTCATATATATACACAATATATATTTCCCATTATTTTTATCAAATCAATAGCCCTAACTATTATTTCGGAAATAATATCTTCTATATCCTTTCTAGTGAGCCAAGATCCATATTTCACCATGCATTAGGTCAGCTTTGGCTTTTCTCCTGAAACATGATTATTTAGATAAACAAAATTTTTCAATTATATCAACTATATAACTCTTGGATAGCTTGGTAGAACAATATTTGTTCATATTTATCTAATAAATCTCACCAAACTCTATGCCTCTAAGTTCACAATCCTATTGTGGTAACTCAGTTAAGTCAAACCCAATAGTCAAAAGTATCAATATACTTTAACACATCTCCCACGATAGATGGGAGTACTTCTCTTTGGCGAACCCACTCCTAATCGATCTAGGGTTAACGCATTAGACTTATTGGAAGGCATCCGATCAACTTAATATTAACTTTAGGGTTTTGTTAATTTTAAAACGATCATGATCCCATCATAAAGAGATTCCCAATTTTTCCTTGAATAAAATACTTAAAATCAATATTCGTCAATGGTTTGTTTTCCAGGTAGTGAGGGAGTCACAACGGTCTCGCTTAAAACCCACAACCTTACAAGTTCAAAGAACTCGCTTTTGACAAAATCGCCCCATGTCAGAAATAAAGAAAACTTGTATTTTATTCCGTGTTTCATAAACACGAGAATCTCATAATCGTTTGTTCATTTTAAAATCTTGAGTCGTTACAGATTTTATCTTGTTTAGCAAGCATGGCACGAGTGTCGTATCTAATACATACATCCTTAATCTAATTAAGCATGCATCTTTATAAACTACTCTACACATATATTCATCATATGCGCATATATATGTAAAGTGCAATAAATAAATGTGGTTGCTTATGGCTTTATCCTATGTGATCTTCATCAAGCTAATGAGAAAGATCTAGGTCAATCTAAGGTAAAAAATAAATACAAGCTAACTATGACATGTCTTCTTTCTTGTATTACTTCCTTGGATGGCCTCCATGTGGGATTACCCTTGATCTTCAAATCTTCATGTCTTCATGTACATTACAAGAATGAAATGCAAAAACTAATCTAATAAACTTACAAGAAGAACTCGAGTTACATTCGAGATTTAAAAATTACAAGATTAAATGACATGCAAGCCATATTTAAAAAACCAAAACCATTAATCTAAGGTCATAAGCCATAACCATCCACCATGCTCAATTAACACATAAGAACATGTTAAAACATATTATATGATCTTAACATACATACCCATCATGATCTAATCATAAAAAAATGTGGAAAAAAATAGAAAAATCAGAATCAAATTCTTAAAACATTAAATCGCTGATTACAGGGTCTTAACAACGTCAAACACCTTACAGATCAGTCGCTGATAGCTATAGATATCAGTTTCGTTAAGACGCTCGATTCGATATAAAATAACATATTCATTTGCCAAAATCGGACACCAGACCCAGATTTCAGCAAATCCGCTAAATCCGATTCAGAATCGTATCAAATATGATTCATATAATAAAAACAAAAACAAAACATGTATATATTAGTATATATACAGATAATATAATCATCATATGATTATACAACTCCCATGAATATCATATATTCAAAACATATACATACATACGTATATATAAACATAACAACATGTAGAATATAAAAAATCGCATACATAACAGTCATGGAATATTGTATACATGTTATTATCATAAAACCAGTAAACACATAAACGAATTAAATATTTTTCGCAAGTAGTTCTAATGCCATTGAAGGGTTTTGAAGACATAAATGCAACAGAAACGGTAATTAAAAATGTGAAAAACCAGAATTTTCGAAACTCACCGCAGGATCCATGCGAAAAATAGATATTTAATTCGTAGATCAAATTGTTTACCTTAAGAAGCTTTACAAATTGGATGACTAATGGAGCTTCAAAGCTTGTTCAATCACCACGCATCCCGCTCTCGCGATCTACGCTCTATCGGTATCCACATGAATACTTGAACGCAAGGATTGAATGTGTACTAGAACAAACTAATTTCTTCTTGCTCTCTTCATCTTCTCCCTTGGTGGCTAGGGTTTTAGTAAAAGTCGTGCTTACAAAATCAGCTACCCAAGAGATATTATAGAGAGTATATAAGAACTATAACTCTTAACTAATTAGGAGTTATTATTAATTCGAAATTCCAATTTGTATAATAATTAAGTCACACTTAATTATTTAACTAATAAATTTCTTAATTAATATTAGTAAATTCGAATATCAATATTTATCTAATTAATTTAGTCATACTTAATTAATATTATAAATAATTCGAACTACTTTAATATAATTTAAATCCAATTTAAATTAAATAATCCTTCAAACATTCTTAGTATGTGACCCTATAGGTTATTATTATGTTGGCAACGAATTTTAAATCTAATTTAAAATTGTAAACAATGAGCGGCATCTAGTAATACACCATTGCTACCCAAGTAATAATAATTGAATCGGTGATCGATTAAACCTTTCGTGAATAATGTACAATGTAATATAATCCCTTTAACCAAATATTATAGATTAAACTAGAGGCATGTAATGTGTCATCTTCATCATAGTTTAATCCAGGTTTCCTTGATCAATGAGTAGACTATCATATCAAATCAACATTTGAGCGTGGCCACGCATTTCATAGTCTAGCTCACACAAGAGGCCAATAATATTACTCCTAAAATAGAAGGGTTAAATCCCATCAAGATCATTCATATTTCTCATACGATTCATAATATACCTAATGTCCACTTTTATCATTACTCGGTCAAGGATAACTTTTAATGGAATTATCACTAAGGACCATTACATCATTATCACTATGAGAATTAATTATGATACAACAGACATGTAGAATCTCACATCGGGTCTGTCTAGCACCATGTACATATACATATGTCTATGTCTTTGACTTTAGTATCACTATACCTATGATCAATGAGATGTGATAATCAGTCAACAAACACACTAGTCTTAATGCATTATTATTGTCCCTTAATAATAATACTCGACTAGGGACCTTTAAGAATATTGATACTATTCTCATAATCTCAATTTTAAGTCACATACTTAGAGAAATAGAATTGCATATCATATTCCAAGGACATTTATTAATATAACATTTATATCACAGTAAATTAAGAATTAATAAATTATAAAGGGAATAATCGATAGAACATAAACATTAATAATCCTAATATCTTAATCTAAAACACCATATTGTTGTCTCTAGGGCACAAACACTAATAGTTTGTTTGTCAAGGTTTAATCACTTATTTATATTTCATTGCTAGTTGTTGTGGCTAGGTGTCAAATGGCTAGTAGCCGGTTCATTTTATGAGTAGTCTAGGGTTGAACGAGATGGAGCGAAACGCACTCGTTTAGAAATTTGTGAAAAAAAAGAAAAGAAAAGAAAAGAAAAGAGAAAAGAAAAAGAAGAAAAAAAATATGTGTTTATGCATAATTGATCATGAGTGGGTTCTTTAATACTCGAGATATTAAGTTCTTAGGGGACTTTGTGCCTAGTGACCTAAGGCTTTTATAGTCTGGGATCCACTAACCTAACGCTCGCTATATGGGTATTATTATATAAATCTTTTGTGGACCTCACTCATTGCACGGTCAAATAAGCATAGTTTTGTTTATGTGTTATGAATAAAAGTTTGAATCCATATAATAACTCTGATATAAGAATTGAAGTGTTGTAAGTCATTTTGAGTTTAGCTTTCTATTCTATTTATAACCTTATGATTGTCTTGGTGAGTAGTGAGTCATGATTATTGATTTAGTTGTGATGGTATATTTGTAAGCATTTGCACACACACAAGTTTCTGGCTTGTAAGTTGATTTATGGGATTTGATTGATCTTGGTGCGAATAACTGCATTTGTTGAGATGTCGCTTGTTAGTTGGTTAAGTTATTCTATGAGGATCATTGCATTCATATATATGCATTCATGCATTTTTATTTCTTGTTCTTTGAGTCTGTTTATGCTTGAGGACAAGCATCGGTTCAAGTTTGGGGGTGTGTTAAGTGGCATTTATGTCCACTTAGAATGCTCTATAAAGGCTTGAATTGGTGTTTTGTACTCGAGTTATTTGTGTATTTGATGTGGTTTTGTAGTGTTTTTGCATTTCAGGCTTATAACAGGAATCAAGGTAATTTAGCATTATTTTGGTGCTAAATTGTTGCTAGGAGTGTGTCTAAGAAGATTGCTCGTGAAAAGACCAACTCAAACCAGCAAGAAAATAAGAGAAAAAGAAGATTTTCCAGAAGGTCAGCGTGCTCGCGCTGTAGTAGCGCGCGCCCGCGCTGTAGTAGCGCGCGACTGCGCCGGGATACAGATTTACAGCAGGCCAGCTCTGGTGAAGCGCGCGGCCGCGCCAGGTTGGGTTTCAAGGATCCTGATTCTACTTCAATTTTTATCTACTGGACTTCTAATCTATATGGGCTATTATATAAACATAACTTATGATCGTTTTTCAAAACAAGATGTACCATAGCTTAAGGAGAAGGCGTAATAAGACTGTATAGCACAATTCAACCAAGGCAAAGATGATCTAGTTTATTCTTGCGATTCTTTGTTTTAAGTTGTAACTTTGGATGCTAGTTTTCTTATTTGTGAACCTATACTCTTGTTTCGTACTTGGTTTATTATTTATTTAGTATAAAGACTACGTTTATTATACCATGCTTTCATCAGAACCTACGTTGATGATGAGTCCGATTATGGGCTAATCATTATCGTGGGGTTCTAGCGGATTTACTTATGGATTTCTTTAGTTAAATTGTTTCGATACCTTAGTGTGTGGTGATTGTATGATAATCTAGTATTGGTTGTGCGTATTCGTCTTATGAGCGTCGCAAACTTATAAGATAGCGTGTTAATCTCTAATGAAGCGAAAGTGAATTTAGGGGTTTAGAACTTGCCATGCTAGCATAAGTTCATATATTTGATATGCATGATTCGTAGGTAATTTTAACCATCTTACTTTCCCAATGTAATCATGATAGATAACTTGTGCATTAAACCGTTATGTTGTCAAATTCTATAGACATATAGGGTCTCAATATAATTGGTGTTGATTCAGCTTCTATCTCTTTTGTGGATGTCTGGTAGTATGGTATCGTGCAACGAAAGTTGGCGTTTACTAGTTTCGTGTTATCTGATTAGTGTCATCATCATTACATGCTAAGGTTGAGAACAAAAAGGCTATTGGATGAAGTAGTAATGAAGTTAGAATCCCATGTTTGGGTCATATAGTAAAATAATCCTTCTTAATATTTTAGTTAATGTTCTTTAGTATAATTTCTTAGTTAATCGTAGTTATCAACAATCTCAATCTGATAATCGTCTTAGCATTGAATAATAATCATACCATTTTTGCATAAGTGCATTGATTGAAATTAACCTAAACCAGTCTCTGTGGGAATGAACTAGAATTAATTCTATATTACTTGTGATCGTGTATATTTGTGTAAATATTAGCGCGTGTTCTAGCGACTAACAGATGTGTAAATGGTGAACTTGTTAATCTCTACTTTTCCATTCATGTTGATCTTCTTCTTGAATCTTATTCTAGATTCAAACCTATCCTTCAAGTTCTTGTTGGATAAGTGTTGTATGTTACTCTGCTCAACTCTATTGGCTTTGTTGCCTTCTCTTCTTGAAGAGTCTTTGCTAACCGGTTCATCATTTTCAATTAACATGTCCAGTTTAAAAGTACTTATACTTTCTTTCAACAAATAATTTCTATTCATTGATCTTTCTTCCTTCAAAGAATAATCATTATTTGTTGAAGAGTGATAATTAATAGAATCATTTTGTTCAAATTTCTTCTTATCCCTTTTCCAAACACCTTCACGGAAAGACTCGACACTTTCAAGATCTGTGAATTTGCTTGCTACATCCCTAGATTCCTTCTATTTAGCAATTATCTCTTTTTCAAGATTTAATTGCCTTTTTAGAGTTTCCTTTCTCTTTAATATCCTCAGTAATTCATCTTTAGCAACTATGCAATTTTTCTTAGTATTCTCATATTCAAGCAACTGCATCTCTAATAAGTTGTTTCTCTCAAATAACAAGGATTTAGCATTTTTAGTCCTAGTATTTTCCTTTTTAAAATACTTCAAAGTGACAGGAAAGTTGTACAGTTCAGAAGTTATATCATTGATAGTTTCTTGGCATTCACCCTTACTTAACTTGGATAGATCAGTTGTAGTTACCTGAATGTTGCTTGAGGATACCTCTGAATTATTATCTTTTGTCATGAGAGATAGATCTAAAAATTCTTTTTCAGGACTGGAATCTGGGCTTCTACCTCCTTCTTAACCATGGTTGATCTGCTAGCTTCAAAATCTTTAAACATTCTGTATGTTGAAGGCTTGCTCTGATACCAATTGTTAGTCACTAACAATCAACTTAGGTTAATTTGTACAAGGGGGATTGAATTCAAATTAAAATTTTCAAGTTAATTTGTGCATGGGAAAGGAAATATGAATACAGATGTTTATAATTTCAGGTGCGTTGTTTTTTGAATTGCAACCTGAAGTTTATTTTTGAAGAAATAATATGTTATATTACAAGTGTAATCTTACAACTGCGGTTTTCAATGTTTCACTCAGAGGGCGATATCTCTCTAGCGCTATGTTAAAAAGAAAAACCTATTTCTTAAGTGAAATGCTGTTACTACTTGGTTTATATATCACTAAGTTACAAAGCTTTCTAGACCAAACATATTGCAGTCTTCGAGGTCCAACAAGGTTGCTTCTTCATTCTCTTTCCCTTGATGCTTGATAAATGAGGATATATTTTATCTTGATACATCCTTGAATATTTCTCCAGTTTTCCATGCATGAAAATGGAATGTTTCTTCTTCTTCAGAATCCAAGATCACATGCAAGTTTATCTTGACTACTCATCTTCTTTTATCGAGATTCCCATCGGCCCCTGTGCTGTGACAGTCCTATGTTTTAACTATTGTCACGTCACTATCAGTAGCTATAGACCTCCATAGTTGTTGATAGACATACGACCAAGAACCTTCCTTAGCCACAAATAGTCACTTGCTGAGCAGTTGATGGATATATGTCGATAGTTGATGTTTTGTCTTCACTAGTAGTTGATGACTCACTTCACTTAATCTGAATTACATGGCACTGAATCTATACACTTAGCCATCCTATTCTAGATTATCCATTGAGTCAACATGACTTCTGTAATATCCGGTATATATCGTGTAATTATTTTTGTTGATAAATGAATATTATGTGAATATTATATTAATTTTTGGTGCATTACGTGTTAATTGATATATGTGTTGGTTGTTTGTATGTGATAAAATTCATGAATTTTAATTTTTATATTTTCTGAATGAGGTATAGATTATTTTGATATTTTCTAATATTTTATATGTCATTATATGATTTTATAATTAATTTATAGATTTATTTAATTATTTTTCGATGTAATTATTAATTATTTTGATTATTCGAGAACCATATAACTTCAACGGTTTTTATATTTTTACTACTCGAAAGTTACGGGAAAACTTGTTTCTAGCCTAATTTGATTATTCCGAGCATTTTCCGTGTTTTGACTTTTTCAATCCGGAGTACGAATTTACCTGTATGATTCCCGGTACAATTTTACGGTTATTTTAATATTATTTTAATATCTCGATATACGTGCAACCTAGATATTTTCGTTATCCAAGATATTTTGATTAAAATATTACTTTTACTAAAGTATGTGCATCTGGGGGCTTGTAACCCCAAAACTTTATATAAAAGCCCGGTTTTGATGTATATCCTAAAACTGGTACCGAATTGGATCAGTTTTATTAATACTTAACTATTAAGTATTCTATTTTTATATATCTGATATGATCCAAAGGGGTACCAATATTCTGTAAATATAAATAGCCAATACAGTACTTTATTTTCTACAGATAAACACAAATATACAGTAAAATTAGATAATTATCGAGAGAAAATATATATATTCATCGCGTTCTTCATAATAAAAGAAGGATTCGAAGGCTTATCGAACTCCGATTTTGGCGTGTAAGTAGTCGAATCGAAACTAGTGAGAAGTAGAATCGAGTTTTACAATCCATACAACTGCGGAAATATCTGATAATTTTCTATAATTTTAATTGTATTTGAATTTAATTAGGTTCAAATTAGGGCTTTTTGAATTTGATGTTGTTTATGTGATTTGATGATTGTATGTTGTAGAGAATTGAATTCTGAGCATTTTGGTATATTATATGTTGAATTTTGAGCTTCACATTATAGAGGAACTGAGGTTTTAATTTCAAAATTTAGTAACTAGGGTTTGAATCGTTTGAATGTTCTTAAGTGAGATTTGGGGGTTTTTGTTTTTGTTAATTCTTGGTTTGATTGATTGGTACCAACATGTAGATCGTTTAAAAATGAGTCGATTCATGTGTTTGATTGTGGTGTTGGATTCTGGAATCGAGTTCGTCGGATAAAGCAACGGCGGCGACGGTTTCTTTGGTGATCAAATTACTGTTTAACCCCCTATTTTCTTAGAATTTTGATTGTTTTCTAACACTTTGCAAATGTTACATTTTTAACCTTACAGATAAAGTTTTAAAACTTTACACTTTACCTCCTGAGATTATTATTTTTAGAAATTGTTTTTATTTATTTATTTTAATTTCTAAAATTTACTTTAATTATTTACAAATTCAAAAATAAATCTGAATTACTTAATTAATTAATTTTAATTAATAATTAATTATTTAATTTGTCAATTAATTTAAATATCAATTGATTAATTATTTTAATTATTTATTACTTAATTTTAATTGATTATTTAATTAGATTTAATTATTCTTTTTAATTTAAAAATACCGGAAAATAGTTTCGAGACTTAAAATATGTTTCTAAATTATGTTTAAAGCTCGATAATTATTTATAAATAATTTTAAAACTAATTTCAGATTTTATTATATAGTTATAAAATGATTCATTTAATCGTTTTAATTCCGAAAAATGTTCAAAAATTTGTATTAAATGCTAAAAAGATCATTTTAACCCCGGACCTTCTTTGAAAAATTGTTTCTATCGAATAACTTATGTGTTATGTGCTAAGTGTTACCTGATTGATGTGTTATATGCCTATGTGAGTATTGTTTGACTATTTTAATCATATCTTTCGATCCGTAAATCGGATTTGGGTGAAACGAAAGGTAGATAGATGTTTGTGTCGTTTGTGCACCGATTAGAATGTTATGAGATAATCGTTATGTCTAGCAAAGGAATCGAGGCATAGAAAAGGAAAGCAAGTGGCCCGTGAGTAGAACTGTTAGACAACTGCAAGTGAAGTTGGAAATCATTTGAGATAAGGCAAGTTTTTCTCGAACCTTCTTGAGATATACTGCAAGTGATTTTAATATGCCTGAGATAAATCATATAATAGCACGTGCTAGTTAAATTGCTTAACTCTGAACCCTGACCAAATCATTTGATACTTGAACTGTAAGCCATATCCATTGTAAACCAATGATTGTTGAGTTCCCAGATATTAAAACCCATAAATACGATACTACTCCAAAAATACATTTCACCCCATACCCAATCACCGAGTTAGATTTTCTTAGCATACAATAATTCATGCTTTCTACAATACCTTATAACATTAGAGAACCAAACCTTGTATAACCATTAAACCATTGTCCATCTATTACCTGATTCTTCTACACACTTGAAGCCGCTCTTCATACATACCTTGATATACCTTTATGATACCCATGAATTGCAGTAAGCTTTGAGACAAATGTCTTATCAATGTTGATTATGATCTTTTTTTATTGAATTACATTGTTTATCATATTGAATTGTTAAATAATTGGATGGTATTCGAAATATGGACCAGAATCGTGGTTAGACCAGATTCGTGGTCATGTTAAGCCAATGTGTTCCTTGGATCCAGTATAGAGAGCAGAGCTGTGTGCCTTGCTCGGGGTTAGTGCGTGACTGATCAGCAGCCTAACCTTGGTTTTTGAAACTAAATATGAATATCCAATTATAATATTTTCTTAACAAGAAACTTGATTTCTATAAATCATTTCATTTGATCATTCCTTAACCTCAGTAATTGTCTATATGACTTGTTGAGCTAGTTAGTTCACTCTTTTAATTTTTCTTATGTTCTTTTCTAGTTACGATGGAAACTGTTGGTAGCGAGGATCCCCAGACCGGTGTTCGAGCTAGGATTCCAGGTTGAGTGATGGAGTGAGCTAGGAGGAGAATTATGCTATAATTATGAGTTTTCAAGTTTGTAAGAATATTTTATTATAAGTTGTAAGTTTAATTAATTGGTATTTGGTATGATGTAATATAAGTTAAGGTTGTGGCTTGTTTTATACTTTAACCTGTTACGATCCGTGGATTTTTAGGGTCATTGCATTTATTATTTCATATACAGGTTTATATTATGCGTGTGTGTGTTGTGAACCCCAAATCTAATACCCGAATTTGGAGAGCGTTACAACTTCTGAATGAATAATTGCATTGCAAGCTGTTTATTATCTTTCTCACAAAAGATGTTACGGCTAGTAATTGGAGGCTACATTTTATCTTAACATAATTATGCAAATATGATTTTATTTATCATCAAGATTTAGGCTTGATTGCTAACACATATGGTTTATGGTTGAAGCTTGAAAGTCTCTACATGACAAAGTCTTTAACAAATCAGTTGCTTCTGAAGCAACGTCTGTTTAGTCTGCGAATGCAGGATGGTATGCCTCTTTAAGATCATTTAGATCAGTTAAACACAATTTTTATTAGAATTGCGTAATATCGATGTTAAAGTTGAAGATGAGGATACTGCTTTAATTCTGTTAGTTTTTTACCATTATCATATGAGAATTTTGTGCAATCATTTATTAATGGTAAAGATACTATTTCCCTATAGGAGGTTAGATCTTCTCTTCATTCTAGAGAGCTGCGCCATAAGGCGGCTGGTACAGGTGCAGATAATCATGTTGTTGGGTTGGTATCCAGCTGGAGTACATGATATGGAAATTCGGGGAAAAATTAATCAAAGAAACAAGCTCCTAAGAGTTCCAAGTCTAATGATATCTGCAATTACTGTAAAGAGAAGGGGAACTGGAAATTTGACTGTGCTAAGGAAAAGAAGCAACGAGATTAATTGGCGGGTACTACTGCAGGTATTGTTGTTGTAGCAGGTGATAATTCTGAAGAAGATATTGCTCTAGTTACTGCTAATCACACGCATTACTCTAATGTGTGGATTCTTGACTCTAGAGCATTTACCATATATGTCCGTGCAGGGAGTGGTTCATAACCTACGAGCAAGTAGACGGTGGAAAATTTTCTATTGCTAACAGTGTTATTTGTGAGATGGTTGGAATAGGCTCGGTTAAACTTCGGACATATATGAAAGAGATATGTCCTAAGTCCAATCATGTATGAGGATTTAGGAATAACTTCTATGTATTCTATTTTGATTTTATTGATATTAATAAAAGACTTGTTTTGTTTTTATTGCGGGCTCTATCTATTTAAATGTTTAAATAAGATATACCATAGTTTAGAGTAAAGCTTTTTATGGATTGTGATGAGATCATAATAATGAGACCTAAAAGATGGTAACTCTAAACTTAAATAGTTCCTGGTCGTAGGATTACTAACTGGTAATTAATAATCCGCAAAGATCGGTACATACCATGCTTGCTTCATTATGAAGGATGTCTGTTCTCATAGACATTTGTGTGGTGACACTATAGCTAGTATGTAGGTGCTTATTATAGAATAAGTTCACTGAACATGACTCACACAGCTGAACAACTGATGGAGTTCACTCACATGTCAGCAGTTGTTCACATAGTGATAGTTGTACAAGTATCCTTGGATTTGAGGTCATCATAGTCATCTTGTGTACACTGAACTATGTTTTGGTTTAGTTCTTAGTCTCAAGGGACAATTATAAGGGCTCTACTGGGTATAGGAATTTGTACACGAAGATAGTGCATGATCAATAAAGTATCTACCCCTTCCAGTGAAGGAAGAGAATGTTCAATGCTGATCCACTTATGCTAGTTCAGGAATCTCTGGCCAGAGTGAATGAAATTAGAAAGGAGTTTCTAATTTACATTAAATGAAACTAAGCATAGTGAATGGGAAAGCAAGTGATTAAATAAGATAGGCTTGACACAAGTTCCATTCCTTGTATTTAATCGTGACATTGCAGGGTAGAAGGAATTAATTGTACGGTAACTATTCAGTGAATAGGTTCTTGGTATTCTAAGCAGTGAATTCGTATTATCCGGATAGTCGCGATATGCTGAGAAGTATCCCTCACGATGTAGAATAAATGTGATTAATCAATTAATCATATTTAATGAATTAGAGAATTTATATAAATAATGATAAAATAGTTTTATTATTATTTATTTATACTACCGGCTTAATATTGAACCTACAGGGTCACACCATAAAAGAGAATGATTTAATGGTGGAGAAATTAATTAATAATGGCTGATACTTATTTATTTATGAAATAATTAATTAATTGGAAAATTTAATAATTGATTAAATGAGATTTAATTGATTATAAATTAATTAAGAAAAAGTTTTTTAATATTATTAATTAAGAATTTAATTTTTGGAAATTAAATCAAGTGAGAGAATTATTTCTAAAGTGTTTAGAAAAAGGATTAATAATTAAAAGGTGTTTTAATTATTAGTGAGAATTATAAAGGGTTAATAATAATAATATTTTATGGGAAAATTTTCAGCTGAAAATTTTGCCTATAAATATACTATTATAGACCCTATTTTTGCCTCAACCAAAAAGATTTACAAAACCCTAATTCTCTCCATCTCCTCCTCCTTCATTACATCGTTTTCTTGGTGGATACCGGTGGAGTGCTTCACACTTGAGGAGCAGCTGCTAAGGATCTCCGTTCGTCATTTTTGGATCGCCATTAAAGACCTCCATCTTTCCATTAACGTAAAGCTTCTGAAGGTAAACATACTAAACTACGTATTAAATATTATTTTTCGCATGGATCCTGCGGAGGGTTTCGGTTTTTTTTAAGATTTAAATTTACGTTTTCGCTGCGTTTATGTGCTAAAACCCTTCAATGGCATGAGAGCTACTTGTGAAAAGTTTTTAATTCGTTTATGTGTTTAACTGTTTTCGATATATGAGCATGTACGTGATTCACCATGATTTGATGTTGATATAATATGCTTATATATGTATGGTTTTGAATATATGATATTCATGTGAGTTGTATAATCATAAGATGATTATGTAATCTGTATATATACTGATATATACATGATTTATGTTTGTTCTAATTATGAGAATCATATTAGATACGGATTCTGACTTGGCTGCTGCAGATTTGCTGAAATCTGGGTCTGGTGTCCGATTTACGCAAACGAATACCCTATTACATAGGTAAACGAGCGTCTGAACAAAAATGATAGCTAAATCTATCAACGACTCGTCTGTAAGGCGTTTGATGTCGTTTACTGCCCGTAAACAGTGATTCTTATTTTTCTGATTTAATTCTGATTTTTCTGATTTTTGTCATATTTTCTTTTTATGATTAGATCATGGATAATATGATATGTTAAGATCAGATTATGTATTTTAACATGCTTTTATGTGTTGTATGAGCATGGTGGATGGTTATGGCCTTTCGACCTTAGTGTAATGGTTTTGGTTTTGGTTTTAAATACGACTTGCATGTCGTCAATCTTTGTAATCATAAATCTCGAATGTAACTCGAGTTATTCTTGTAAGTTCATTAGATTAGTTTTACTTTCAATCATGTAATGTAATTGAAGACTCAAGAAGGCTATCCAATGGAGGTGATACAAAGAAGAAGATGAGGCATATAAGAAGACTTATGTAATAAGTAGTTATATTTATTTCCATCACCATATTAGATTGACCTTGATCTTTATCTTGAGCTTGATAAAGATCACATGGGATGGGGCCATAACCAAACACATTTACTTTATTGCACTTTATATTTACTTGTTTATTTAATTTTATATATGAGATATATGCCTATATTTACCATGCGATGATAGATATAGGTGAACTTAAATCAATATAAGGCGTGCTTTAGAAAATCTAGAATAGGAATCGTTTCTTTCCTTAACAATAATATTATGAATACGATCATGAGATTCTTGTGTTTATGAAACACGTAATTGAATATGAATTTTCAATATTGAGAGAAATGATGATTCTGTCAACAACAGATTTCTATCTGTAAGAAA
Source organism: Apium graveolens (assembly GCF_009905375.1). Taxonomy (NCBI): domain Eukaryota; kingdom Viridiplantae; phylum Streptophyta; class Magnoliopsida; order Apiales; family Apiaceae; genus Apium; species Apium graveolens. The sequence continues at coordinate 78,336 of NW_027419127.1, forward strand.
GGGTTATTAAGTGACGCCTCTTGACAATGCTCCACCTGATCTGGGAATCATCTGATTATCGATTATTGATTTGAAATATTTAATTTAAAAGGAAGAATCTCTTTATAATATGATTATGATTGTAACGTAATATAATACCTCTAAAATTAAATAATATCAAGTAGTAATTGGCCAATGACACAACGGGCTTATGTCGGTCAAAGCCTTCCAACATGGTAGAAAGTAGTTCTTATTTTAGAATCATTGTCGTTTCGTGCTACAGCCGAGGACTTTTATTTCGAAATAAGAAATACTTGTCTATTACATAGAGATGTGTACATTGAATTAGAATCTAAAGGTCAGTACGTGCCACAGCCGTGGGCCGTTGGAGACTGATTCAATTGTACGAAATGTTGGGTTAGACTTGACTTAGAATATTGAGTTTGTCGTGCCACAGCCGTGACTCAATTATTCAAGAGGCTAAAGTTATATTAGGGAATAACATAAAATGTAATTGACAAGAGTTTTCTGCCTATTGAACATCACATGACGTTTCGTGCCACAGCCGAGGTTGTGTGATGGAATGTAGGATCCCTATTCCCACTAGCATTATGAATGCTTAATTTTCACTTAGGGGGTTGAATAAATTAGATAAACTAGTGGGAGACACTTATGAATAAAGACCCGATTCATATAGTATTTTGAAATGAAATTGAATATTTGTTAAGTGTTGTTATGTGTTTATCATTTAAAGATTTACTATATTCGTCATGTCTTCTGTGTAACACCCCCAAATTCGGGGTCGGGGATCCAGGTTGTCACGAGTTCCATTTCCCTTATCAATACTTAATCTTAACAGTCAACCAACTACTGCGTACTGTGACCCCACAATATACACACACACCACAAGTTATAGTCTCAGAGATGAATACCAAAAATAACACAAGTCATTTTATTCCACAATTATAAACCATTTCACCTTAAAAAGGGTATCTGAATAATTTACATATTCCTTGCCATTATTACAATTCATAAATATACATAAGTCTGGTACATCAAAAGTTGAAAGCCTAGCCTATTGGTAGTTCCTACCTCAGCCACAACGGCATCAACGCCTACAGGAAACTGCGGAATGTTTCCTATCCGCTCACGAATTGGGAGCTTGGTCCTGTTCATCTTATCTCTCTATTGTTGTGTGATGAAAGAAGAAAGCAAGGGTGAGCAACAAGCCCACCAAAATAATATGTATATCAATTAACAATATATGAGCATTCTCATAGTACTCATGAAAGTCTTGGTCAAAAGAAATGAACCAAGTTTGATATCTTAATGCGACGAAGTCGCAAAGTATTCAGTATATATATACTTATATACTTTTCAAAATCTTTGAAATCCTCTGCCATGTATAATATACACAGAGTTCCAGTTTATAACTGTATAAAAATATCGTTGCAAGGTGATCTCATATATCTAACCTTGTCTCAACATTTTTCTGAAAATCTTTGTCATGCATAAGATAATCAATAACCAGATATAAGTTGAAAAGATGAAGTTACAAGATACCCCAATATACTTATATCTTTCCCAAATACTACTTGAACTACCACCGTTCAAGTTATAATCAGTTTCAAAAGTTCATCATATAGATGAGACTACAAGATAAGACTTGGATAGATTCAATCCTTGAAATATCATTATAAATAATGAAGTTACGAGATACTTCATTAAGTCCCGATATATATATATACACCTATATATATACATTTCATACACTCCTTTAAAACCTCTGTTATGAAAATAATGAACAGAGTTGCAATATCCAATGAATTTGGAAAGGAGAAAACCTTGGCATAAACCTGATATCTTGCTGATCAGGCAAAGATACCAATAAGTAACCTTTTCTACTAGTGGATGGACGAATTCCCCACTGGTCATCACCCCGGTCGCAATAGGACCTTATGCTGGACTGCCACTCAGCCACTTACGCATTTGATGGACTCCCACTGAGCCACTTACACTTTCATGGACGCCCACTGAGCCCATGTTGCTTATGCCGACTCAATAGATGGACTTACTTCCCGAACATTGGGTAAGTAATCAATTCATTTATCAAAATAGCAACCTTGTTGCGAATATAAAATACACCACAGAGTCGGATCCCTCGGGTTTTGAGCGAGTATTTAAATCCCCTTGGAAAGGAAGATCTTAAATATAAAAATGAGTTTTGGGATCCGCTCTAACTTTCAAAATCATTTTGAAGACTCGAAAACATTTTTAAGAATATTTGGAGTAATGTTGATTTAATAAAATAAATCAGTCCCAATATATTAGAAAATATCTGAATATTATTATTTAAATAATATTCCCATAAGGATAATCTCTATATAAACAATTTGAAGTAGAAGTTTTAAAACTCATACTTGAAATGAATATTAAATAACCAAAGATATACTTATACGAAAGTACTATCTTTATTTGAATAATCGAAAATAAGTTTGATTATCGAAACATTATTCTTTAATAAAATAAAGAATAATATTTAGTAAATAAGCGGAGTCATAAGTCCTCAAATGAATATTCAATAAATAAAATAACGGAGTCATAAATCCTCGAATGAATATTCAAAATAATATTCATTAAATAAATAAAATAAAGTTATCGAATAAACCTTATTCGATTAATAGTTTTGAAAACTATATCAATATATATATATATATATTATACTCGGGAACATCGACTCCTGGTTTAGAAAAAATGTTCACCTTTGGGTCCCCTATACTAAGTGTATACGCAACCACTGCTTATCTCTAGCATAGGTATTATGCAGTTTATAAGCATTTGAAATCAACAGATAGATAACCAGATTACGAAACAGACATGCATATATATACCATATCAGCATGCTCCAATATATCGCAAGATTTGCTAATTAACCATCATGCATCTATCACAAGATAATGCATATACATATACACATCACAACAACAGTATAACGGGTAGAAAACTTGCCTGAGTGTTCCCGGATAGACTTAAGCTTAGAGTGGGTCCGATAACCTATGAACAACAACATAAGTCAGAATTAAACCCCGGTCGCTTAAGAAACTAGACTTTAACCAATTAGAGCCCTAACGTTCGCTTTCGCGCTTAACAATTCACTTAAGTCGCTCGAGTACCTTCGGCTCCACTATTTTTAATAAATTAACCATTAAGAGTTTTAAGGCGATTCTTTCGCGAGTACTCTACCAACTTCCTAATACACTTTACATAATTGTTTCATACTCCAATTAGTCATTTAAGGGCCTTAACCAAGGTTTCAAAGTAAGGCGAGGGGTAATGGTTCGTTCGCGAAACGCCGTTAATAAAACGGTCGTTTCTACTAAACCGTACATCGGATTCAAGCGAACCACATATCAAAACGAAGCTCGTAACATGAAATATCTAATCATGGCAATGGTAAAAACCTAACAGTGAGTTCATGGGTCCTGATGTTAAGAACAAAAACAATCTAAAGTAAATCGGGCATTACGACGGCTATGTTTACGCTATTACCAAATTTTATCCTACTCCAAATCAACCACAATTCAATCACAATTCAACCATACAACAAAAATCCATCCATACATCACTACAACAGCCCCAACACCTCAAGTTTTCCAATTTATATTATTCTCAAACATGAACTAAAACTATTCTTAAGTTCATTAACTAATAACCAAGATTTACAACTCCAAAAACATCACAAAACCAACTAATCTCTACATATTCAATCACCATGCTTCTCATGAACTATCCTACTCATAATAAGCTCTTAATATTCAATAACAATGCTAGGTTAAGAGATTATACCTTCCTTGGTGAGTAAGAGTAACTAAGGAGCTTGGAATCACCCTTGAAAGTCCTTACCAAAGCTTAATCTAACCAAAAACACAAGATCAAACAATTTAAATTTCTTGAAAACACTATTCACTCTCTTCTTAAATGATTTATTGAAAGAGATTGTGAAGGAATTTGGAGCTTAAACTCCTAGGATAGCCATAACTAATCATAAGGAACCTTGGATAATTACCTTGCAATTTAACAATGGTTGGATCTTGGATTTTGAAATTTTTCTCTTTGAAAAACAAGAAAAGCCGAGAGCTTCTCTTGAATAATGAGAGTCAACTTTGTTTTTGTGTTTTTTGATTTGTTTGGCTTGGTTGATCCACTTTTGTTTTGATTTATTACCTTTTAACCATGGTTAATTTTGTGTGGTTTATAATCAACCAACCTTCCTTCCTTTTTGGTCATGCTTAGGTCATCATTCTTATGTCATCTTCCCATGCTTGTCCTCTTCTTATTGGTTTAATGACATCATCCTCACTAACCTCTTTGATTAGCTCCTAATTACTTGGCTAATGACCGCTGATGTGTTATACGGTTCGCTTATCTTTCGTTTTCGTTTATCGTTTGAGGGATCATACCCGGGATCTTATTACTTGGGTTCCCTTAACCTTTCTCAATACATTATATTCCTTTTATGATCCCCTCTTATAATCCTTGAATTTAAATCCTTTTTATCCTGTTCCCTTATACTCCATTCTTTCGGTATCTGGTGGATTTTCGGGAAAAAATCAAAGTGTTCGAATTTGGATTTTGACGATCTTTACATACACTTATATCCCATATAAAGTACTAATAAGATCTCAGAATAACAATAGAAGAACCCCTACATAGTGTGGCATGAAAAGTTTTCTTATTCAGCATAATCAGCAAAACACTATTCATAAGGGTTACTAAAAGTTCAAAAATTTTGGGGTTATTACAGTCTCCCCTCCTTAAAAGGATTCCGTCCTGGAATCAGGAAAAATGAATAGGGATACTTTCTTAGCATTGCACTTTCTAACTCTCAAGTCAATCTTCCCACATTGTGGTTCTACCATCAAACTCTGCCTAGTTTGATAACCCTTCTCCTAAGCACTTGTTCCTTTTCAATTTATAACCCTTCCTGGTTGCTCCATTTAGGTTACGTCGGGTTGCATGTTTATGCGCTCATATGCCCCTATTTGTCTGGCATCCGAATTTTACTTCCTTAATATTGATACGTGGACCACGTTATGAACTTGCTACATGTTCGGGGGTAGGGCTAGCTCATATGCTAACTTCCCAATACGTCTTAATACCTCAAAGGGTCCAACAATTCGTGGGCTTAGCTTTCCTTTCTTTTGGAACCTCATCCATCCTTTCCCAAGGAATACCTATAACAACACTAGGTCCCCTACTTCCTATCCTTTTTCCTTTCGTGTCGAATCAACATACTTCTTATGTCCATCTCGGGCTACTACCAGCCGTCCTCTGATTAAATCTATTATATCCTTGGTCCTTTGGACCACTGCTGGTCTAAGCATCTTGCGCTCTGCAACATCATCATATCATAAGGGAGATCGACATTGTCTTCCCTCAAGGATCTCATAAGGCGAAAACTCAATACTGACATATGATCTATTGTCGTAAGAAAACTCAATCCGTGTTAAGTGACCATTTCAAATTCTTTCAAGTCTATTGCACAGACTCTCATCATAGCTTCTAGCATTAAAGCTTTTGTTTCTCAATACCCATTCTTTTCCAGTTCGTAGTCATTACTATCTTCCGTACATAATACTATACTGGTTACACTTTTGCTCTTTAGCATTCTATAACCTTTTAATAATTACGTCAACCTTAGTATCACGAACGCGTTAGATTCGGAATACCACTGCACTGATACTACTCTTTTCTAGCTGCTTCTATCTTTGAAAGCTTGATCCATCGTATAGGAGTAAAAGAATTTATTGAGAGATCACTATGATCATGAACACTTGTTATATCGCATAGTTAGTATAGAAGGTGGCCAGCCTTTAGTACTTGACAAGCAACTAAACAATATGTGGTATCCTACTAGGTTCTATCACACAGATAGATAGTCATTCGGCAATTCCTCCCCTTCTGGAAGGGTTGTTCTTCTCAGCTTACATGAAATGAAAAGAAGAGAAAAGAACGAATTGAAGAGAATTGTATATGAAAAAAATACTGGTCCTAATTTAGCTGTTTGTTTTCACTGTAACAAGTTGGGGCACTGGAAGAGGAATTGCAAGGTTTACCTTGCAGAATTGAAGAAGAAGGGTAGTGAGACTACCGCTTCTGATTCAGGCATGTTCTTGATCGAAGTTACTATGTCACTAGGTCAAATTTCTACTTGGGTATTAGATACCGCCTGTGGTTCTCATATTTGCAATTCATTGCAAGGACTAAAGGGAAGTAGGACTCTTAAAAGAGATGAGGTGATTCTACGTATGGGCAATGGAGCAAAGGTTGCGGCAATATATGTAGGATCATTTAGTCTACATATGCCTACAGGCAAGACTATTATTTTGAATAATTGTTATTACGTTCCCTCTATTGTGAGGAATATTGTTTCTATTCCTATGTTGGATGTGGATGGTTTTTCATTTATTATTAAGAATAATGAATGTTCTATCCTTAGAGATAATGTTCTTTTTGTATGTGGCATTTTAAATAATGGTCTGTATATATGTGACGTAGAGCATGATTTACTTCAGATTGAACAAACTAATAAAAGAAAACGAGATGATGAAAATCAGACCTATTTATGGCACTGTAGGCTAGGTCATATTAGTGAAAATAGACTGCAGACATTGCATAAGGAAGGGTTACTTGACCCCTTTGATTTTGAATCATATCCTACATGCGAGTCTTGTCTATTGGGTAAAATGACCAAATCTCCATTTAGTGGACATGGAGATAGGGCTGCAGATTTGCTAGGATTGGTACACACAGATGTATATGGACCAATGTCTATGCAAGCCATGGGTGGATTTTCGTACTTCATTACTTTCATAGATGATAGATCTAGATTCGGATATGTGTATTTGATGAAACACAAGTCTGAAGCCTTTGAAAAGTTCAAAGAATATAAACATGAAGTGGAGAAACAAACCAAACACAGTATTATAACTCTTCGATCAGATCGAGGTGGTGAATACTTGAATGGAGAGTTTCTAGATTATCTCAAAGAAAATGGTATAGTCTCCCAGTGGACTCCTCCATTTACTCCACAGTTAAATGGGGTATCTGAAAGGAAAAATCGAACTTTGTTAGACATGGTTCGGTCCATGATGAGCTATGCGAATCGTCCAGTATTCATATGGGGTTATGCATTGGAAACCTTAGCATATTTACTGAATAAGGTGCCTTCCAAATCAATTCCTCAAATACCATATGAGATATGGAAAGAAAGGAAACTGAGTCTTAAACACGTTAAGATTTGGGGATGTCCAGCTTATGTCAAGAAAGTTGACCCAGATAAGCTGGAATCTCGATCTGTAAAATGTAATTTTGTGGGATATCCTAAAGAGACTTTGGGGTATTACTTTTACACCGATCATCGGGTGTTTGTCTCCAGACATCCTACCTTCTTGGAAAAGGAGTTTATCCTTGAAGGAAACAGTGGGAGCAAAATTGAACTTGATGAAGTTCAAGAAGCACAAACCACTACGGATCAAGTGGAAACACCTGTTCAGACTGAACAACCTTCTGTGGAACAGCCCATTCATAGGACAGGGAGAGTGTCTCGACAACCTGAGAGGTATTATGGCCTTGTCATTAAGAATGACAATGAGTTGTCAATCATTGATGATGACGACCCCGTGACCTATAATGAGGTTATGAGTAGTGTTGACTCAGAGAAATGGCATAGTGCCATAAAATCCGAAATGGAATCTATGTATACCAACCAAGTATGGACTCTGGTTGAGGCGCTTGAAGGTGTTAAGCCTATTGGGTGCAAGTGGGTATACAAAATAAAGATTGGAGCAGATGGCCAGGTGGAGACCTATAAGGCCAGGCTCGTGGCAAAAGGATTCAAACAAAGGCAAGGGATTGACTTTGATGAAACTTTTTCGCCTGTAGCCCTGTTAAAATCAATTCGGATTTTGCTTGCGATTGCTGCTTACTACGACTATGAGATCTGGAAAATGGACGTGAAAACGGCCTTCCTCAATGGGGAACTTGAGGAGGAAGTGTATATGACACATCCAGAGGGTTTTCTTTCCAAGGGAAATGAACACCTAGTGTGTAAGCTGCTGCGAACCATATATGGTTTAAGGCAAGCTTCTCGTAGATGGAACATCCGTTTTGATGAGACAATCAAAGAGTTTGGTTTTATCAAAAACGTAGAAGAACCATGTGTCTATAAGATGGTTAGTGGGAGCGCGGTAACATTTCTTGTATTGTATGTGGATGACATACTTCTTATAGGAAATGATATACCGATGCTACAATCAGTCAAAGTATGGCTATCAAAGAACTTCACCATGAAGGACTTGGGAGAAGCATCCTACATTCTTGGTATGAAGATCTATAGAGATAGATCTAGAAGAATGATAGGTCTTACCCAGGGTACATACATCCAGAAAGTGTTTAAAAGGTTTAGCATGGAAAACTCCAAAAGAGGTCTCATACCGATGAGCCATGGAGTGTCCCTTTCCGAAACAATATCTCCTAAGACACCTGAGGAAAGAAAGCGTATGAGTAAGATTCCTTATGCTTCATCAATAGGATCTATCATGTACGCGATGTTGTGTACAAGGCCTGATGTTGCTTATTCAATTAGTGTGACGAGCAGATATCAGTCCAATCCAGGTGAAGACCACTGGAGAGCAGTGAAAAACATCCTTAAGTACTTGCGAAGGACTCAGGACATTTTTCTTGTTTTTGGTGGTGAATCTGAGTTAAAAATAGAGGAGATGTCAACGTCGAGAGAGTTGACACACATAACAACGTAGCAGACCCACTCACAAAGCCACTTTCTCAGAGTCGCTTTCATCGTCATAAAGACAAGATGGGTATTAGATACCAGAGTGATTGGCTTTAGTACAAGTGGGAGATTGAAAGAGATATGTCCTAAGTCCAATCATGTATGAGAATTTAGGAATAAATTTTATGTAATCTGTTTTAATTTCATTGATATTAATAAAAGACTTGTTTTGTTTTTATTGCGGGCTCTATCTGTTTAAATGTTTAAATAAGATATACCACAGTTTAGAGTAAAGCTTTTTATGGATTGTGATGAGATCATAATAATGAGACCTAAAAGATGGTAACTCTAAATTTAAATAGTTTCTGGTCATAGGATTACTAACTGGTAATTAATAATCCGCAAAGATCGGTACAGACTATGCTTGCTTCATTATGAAGGATGTCTGTTCTCATAGACATTTGTGTGGTGACACTATAGCTAGTACGTAGGTGCTTATTATAGAATAAGTTCACTGAACATGACTCACACAGCTGAACAACTGATGGAGTTCATTCACGTGTCAGCAGTTGTTCATATAGTGATAGTAGTACAAGTATCCTTAGACTTGAGGTCATCATAGTCATCTTGTGTACACTGAACTATGCTTTGGTTTAGTTCTTAGTCTCAAGGGACAATTATAAGGGCTCTACTGGGTATAGGAATTTGTACATGAAGATAGTGCATGATCAATAAAGGATCTACCCCTTCTAGTGAAGGAAGAGAATGTCCAATGCTGATCCACTTATGTTAGTTCAGGAATCTCTAGCCAGAGTAATGAAATTAGAAAGGAGTTTCTAATTTATATTAAATAGAACTAAGCATAGTGAATAGGAAAGCAAGTGATTAAATAAGATAGGCTTGACACAAGTTCCATGCCTTGTATTTAATCGTGATATTGCAGGGTAGAAGAAATTAATTGTACGGTAACTACTCACTGAATAGGTTCTTGGTATTCTAAGCAGTGAATCTGAATTATCCGGATAGTCGCGATATGCTGAGAAGTATCCCTCACGATGTAGAATAAATATGATTAATTAATTAATCATATTTAATTAATTAGAGAATTTATATAAATAATGATAAAATAGTTTTATTATTATTTATTTCTACTACCGGCTTAATATTGAACCTACAGGGTCACACCATAAAAGAGAATAATTTAATGGTGGAGAAATTAATTAATAATGGCTGATAATTATTTATTTATGAAATAAATAATTAATTAGCAAATTTAATAATTGATTAAATGAGATTTAATTGATTATAAATTAATTAAGAAAAAGTTCTTAATATTATTAATTAAAATTTTAATTTTTGGAAATTAAATCAAGTGAGAGAATTATTTCTAAAGTGTTTAGAAAAAGGATTAATAATTAAAAGGTGTTTTAATTATTAGTGAGAATAATAAAGGGTTAATAATAATAATTTTTTATGGGAAAATTTTCAGCTGAAAATTTTGCCTATAAATATACTATTATAGACCCTATTTTTGCCTCAACCAAAAAGATTTACAAAACCCTAATTCTCTACATCTCCTCCTCCTTCATTACATCGTTTTCTTGGTGGATACCGGTGGAGTGCTTTACACTTGAGGAGCAGCTGCTAAGGATCTCCGTTCATCATTTTTGGATCACCATTAAAGACCTCCATCTTTCCATTAACGTAAAGTTTCTTAAGGTCAACATACTAAACTACGAATTAAATATTATTTTTCGCATGGATCCTGCGGAGGGTTTCAGTTTTTTTTTAAGATTTAAATTTACGTTTTCGCTGCGTTTATGTGCTAAAACCCTTCAATATAATGGTAATTTTTGCACATTAAATGATGTTAGGCATGTACCATTTATGACAAAGAATCTGAAATCTCTGAGTATGTTAGACAATAAAGGTTTTAGTTTTAAAGGTGAAGGTAGAGTTCTTCATGTCTGTAAGGGTTCTGATGTGATTCTGGAAGGTGTTAAACATGGTACCTTGTACCTTCTTCCCGGTTCTACGTTAACAGATTCTATTGTTATTGCGTCCTCTGAGATTAAAAAGGAAAACATGACTATATTGTGGCACATGAGGCTCGGTCATATGAGTGAAAGAGGGTTGCAAGTTCTGTCAAAAGCTGATCTTCACTGTGGTCATAAGGCCACGGGTTTTGAGTTTTGCGAACATAGTGTTTATGGAAAGCTACATCGCATCAAGTTTCCTAAAGCAACATATAGAACAAAAGGCACACTTTATTACATCCATTCTGATTGTTGGGGTCCTTCCCGGGTGGAGTCTTTACGGGGTCACATATATTTTGTGTCAATGATTGATGATTTCTCAAGAATGACTTGGGTGTTCATCATAAAGCATAAATGTGAAGCCTTTAAGATTTTCAAACAGTGGAAGGCGTTAGTGCAAAATCAAATAGGGAAGAAGATTAAAAGGCTGCGAACTGATAATAGCCTGGAATTTTGCTCGTCTGATTTTAATAAATTCTACAAGAATGAGGGGATTTTTCGGCATCATATAATCAGGGATACACATAACAGAATGATGTAGCAGAACATATAAATCAGACACTTTTTGAGAGAGCTAGGTGCATGCTCTCTAATGGCGGACTAAATAGAAGATTTTGGGCAGAAGTAGTTAGTACAACAAGTTATCTGATTAATCGTGGACCTCACATAGGTATTCATCTTAAAACTCCTATTTTGAAATGGTATGGTAAGCCTGCTGATTACTCTGATTTAAGAATTTTTGTTATATTATTTATTATCATGTAAATGAAGGTAAATTCGAGCCACGAGCTAAAAAGAGAGTATTTATAGGCTATGGGGATAGGGTTAAAGGTTATAGAATATGGTCTCTATCTGAAAATAGGGTTATTCTGAGTAGAAATGTAGTCTTTGATGAGAATTCTATGTTTAACTCTACTGTGAAGTCTATTGTTATTTCAGAATGTGGTGGTGTTGAGAAATAGATGGAGCAGGGAGTCACTCAAGATGAGAGTGAACCACAATATAATTACATACCTCACATCACAATATATAAATACTCACACTTTATGACCCCACACTTATCACACACACACACTTACAGGTTATTGTCTTGGAAACAAACCATTCATTACTAGAGTAAATCAAACCACAAAGTGATAATTATTACCACCCAAAAGTAACGAAGTCTTACCGAAGAGTAACCTTTAATTAAGGCTAGTCCGTCGGCCAAATATACGTTTCTTAATTATTACCTTACATAAGTCATACTTATAAATAAGCCGAACTAAAAACAACTGGAAACCAATCCAGCTTATTCGGACTACCTGTGGTACAACACCAAACAACCTACGGAACAATTGGCCATTTCCTACCCGTTTCCTGGCTGTGGTTCTCATGGTAGGCATCTTGATTCACTGTTGAGTTGTGTCAATTTAAGAAAACAAGTGTGAGCTATAATGCCCAGCATAATAATGTACAGTATGAAAATGACTGTATGATAAACTTACGTAAAATATCATATATAATAATTATGTTTTATTCGAAAATAGTTTTTCTTGGTGATACACACCTTCTTATGAAAACAATTCTTTAGTGGATTTTATTATCCTGCGAATACCTTAATAGTAAACCTAGCATCAAGGCTTAGGTTACGGTATTGCATCACAATTCCAATTGGAAGAATAGGACACTCGTTGGAGCCACCGAATACGATGATCAGTCGTACTACGATAATAGTAACCTTTTCTACTAGTAGAAGGACGACACCTTCGTATCTCGGTTATCACTCTTGCCGCATACGGGCTATATGTCCTCATTTCAGGTATACACACACTTCGCAGGTCCTTCGGTACGTATAGTAATGTCTCTTATGGTACCGGTAGTCTATCCAATACACGAAGTACTTGGATCCTACCCCTCCCTTGTCCTTTAGGAAATCCTATCATATACTTGGAATCATCAAACTATATCGAAGTTCCCCAAGCATTTTGCTTGTTGATAGGCACAACTTTACCTCAGATATATATATATGTACTTTCGAAAGTTTTCGGAGGAAGTACTAAGGATGTGAGTTGACCGTTGTCAACATATAAGTAAATAAGGGGGAGTTCCTTTTAAAACTATATTCAAAATATTTAAAATAAGTCGAGATAATATTCTCCGACGATCTGAAATTAGTCGAATGATTTTCCAAAAATCATAATGTATTTTACATTAGGTTTTATGATTTTTAAATCGTAAATAAACCCTTTAATAAATAATAAATAATTAAATAATAATCGATTAATAAATAAACCTCGAATGAGTTTACTTGAAAAGAATATTTAAATAATATTCCTCAACTAATTTATGTTTACGTAATATAATAATCTTTTACATTTAATCGAGTTTGAAATAAATATTCACTGGAGAATACTTCCTCCATGATAAGTAAATAGTTAATAAATATTTCTTAATCGAAAGATAAAGTATAGTTGAGGGAATACGATCTTTGGAAATCGTTTTAATAAAAGTTCGAGGTATTTAATATTTCGTAAGTGGATGTTGAGTCCTTCAAATCGTACTACTATGGACTTTTAATTGTCCTAATAATATCACCGAAATGATTCCCGGGTTTTCATCTTAAAATCCCGACTGACTCTCGGTCTTATAATTATATGTCACGTTTAAAGCGGAATTAAATATTTTACGATATATTCTTATCGTACAACATCACTACATTATACGAAAATTCAATTACTACGTATCATGGCAAGCATGGTATTTATGCAATTATAATAAAGCAATCATTTCACAACACAACAGTAAATGGAGTTGGGTTCGTAAACTTTCCTGGGTATCTCGAGGTGGAGGATGCTCTAGGTTCCGCTTGGAAATCTATAATCATAAACATAATTCGTTTCGTTAGGTCCCGTTCTAATTTACGGCAACTCGCACTCATGCGCTACTTATTATGCACCCTCTCAACTTATTTTACCCTTATTATTTCTTTGAGTCCTTATTCTCATTATGGTCGCTTCCTTTTTCAAAGCATCTTAAGTCCATTCTCATTTTTGTCGTCAGCTCCGCTTATGGATTCTACGGTTTCCAATCGCGCGGTCTTGGCTCCGATATTTTTATAAAATTGAAAAATCATTATTCGCACTTGAAATTCTTATGGAAGTTAGGAAACTCAATACGCTACTCTCTCTAAAAAATTCATGATTTATGAACATTCTTAAGTCGAACCTTTATATTTTTAAAGTTCGTAATTCGTAGCAGTTTTTGTCGCGCAAATCACTTTTAGTAAAACAACCATAATTTTTGATCCATAAATCGGAATCAAGTGATTCAAGCGCCTAAACGATCCTTATAACATTGTATATCATAATCAAGGGTTAGTTTTCAATAAAATACAGTTTACATCCTCGGGACTTTCTGCAGAAATTTAAAGTTACGTTTTGTTCGTTTTAACGAGATTACGGTTACGATCGGAGTTTCGTTTATGCCTTAAATCATTATACTACCACCAACAACCAACATATAATCATCAACACACTAACTCCTATCAAGAAAATCATGTTCTTGAGGCAACAACAAACAACCTTAAATCTACTTAGCTAAACATCAAGATTACAACAATACTCCCACCAAAACTATGTTTACAATTACATACTAAAAGGATCTTGAACTTAAATCTTAAATAAAGTTGGGTCAAATATTTTTACCTTTCTTAAGATCTTGAGATGTTTTCTTGATGATGGTGAAGTCTTGGGAGTGCTTAGTATGATTTTTGGAACCTAAAATAACCATCAAAATCAGGAAACCAAAGAAGAGTTACTATTCATACTATTCATTATCAACTTTCTTGTTTTTATTTCACCCATCAAAACTTGATAAAAAGAGCTCAAAGATTTATCTTACCTTATTTTGGTTTTTTGGAAGCTTGAGAATTAATGGGAGGATTTATCCATGGCTAGAGCTTGAAGTTTTGATTTTGATTTCTTGGTTGAAGAAGAAAAGCCGAATGGGAGGTTTAGAGAGAGAGAAGAAGTGTTTTTATGCTTGCTTCCTTGGTTGCTTCTTGGAAATGAGGTTGTGATATCTTTTTATTTGATTGATATTCTCTAGTTTAGATCCTAGGATTTTATTCTTGTTGCAAATCTTGGGGACAAATCCAACTAGCTTCCTAGTTTACAAGCTAAGCCACTTGTTTAGCTCTTTAGCTTACTATTTGATAACCTTGGTTGATCATCCTACACCTTAGCTCACTATTTGATAAAGTAACCATGGTTACTTTCTTACCATGGTTAGTTAGTGTGTTACGTTTATTTAATCGTTTACGCGTTCGCTCGGTCGCTTAAACGTTTTCGTAATACTTTCTCGTAAATGGTTCGCGACGTAATTCCTTTCATATTTATTTCTTATGTTTTGAATTATTATACTTGGATATAAATCCGTAGGGTTTTAATTTTTTAATTATATTGTGATTCCCGTAATCCTCGATGATTCGTAAATATGGTCGTTTTTCAAAGTTCGTTTTCTTCGAAAAATAATAGCGTTTACATACACTCATTTGGTACGTATAATCATAATATCAACTTCGAAACTCATTTTCTCATGCACTACATAGTGTGGGCTAAAAAAATTTCCCCGTCCGTCAGGGTTACTATTCATTAAACATTTTTATAAGGTCATAAAAATTCGATTTATTACAACTAAATAGAAGATTTTGGGCAGAAGTAGTTAGTACAACAAGTTATATGATTAATCTAGGACCTCACACAGGTATTCATCTTAAAACTCCTATTGTGAAATGGTATGGTAAGCCTGCTGATTACTCTGATTTAAGAATTTTTTGTTATACTGTTTATTATCATGTAAATGAGGGTAAATTCGAGCCACGAGCTAAAAAGAGAGTATTTATAGGCTATGGGGATAGGGTTAAAGGTTATAGAATATGGTCTCTATCTGAAAATAGGGTTATTCTGAGTAGAAATGTAGTCTTTGATGAGAATTCTATGTTTAACTCTACTGTGAAGTCTATTGTTATTTCAGAATGTGGTGGTGTTGAGAAATAGATGGAGCAGGGAGTCACTCAAGATGAGAGTGAACCATAATATAATTACATACCTCACATCACAATATATAAATACTCACACTTTATGACCCCATACTTATCACTCATGGTAGGCATCTTGATTCACTGTTGAGTTGTGTCAATTTAAGAAAACAAGTGTGAGCTATAATGCCCAGCATAATAATGTACAGTATGAAAATGACTGTATGATAAACTTACGTAAAATATCATATATAATAATTATGTTTTATTCGAAAATAGTTTTTCTTGGTGATACACACCTTCTTATGAAAACAATTCTTTAGTGGATTTTATTATCCTGCGAATACCTTAATAGTAAACCTAGCATCAAGGCTTAGGTTACGGTATTGCATCACAATTCCAATTGGAAGAATAGGACACTCGTTGGAGCCACCGAATACGATGATCAGTCGTACTACGATAATAGTAACCTTTTCTACTAGTAGAAGGACGACACCTTCGTATCTCGGTTATCACTCTTGCCGCATACGGGCTATATGTCCTCATTTCAGGTATACACACACTTCGCAGGTCCTTCGGTACGTATAGTAATGTCTCTTATGGTACCGGTAGTCTATCCAATACACGAAGTACTTGGATCCTACCCCTCCCTTGTCCTTTAGGAAATCCTATCATATACTTGGAATCATCAAACTATATCGAAGTTCCCCAAGCATTTTACTTGTTGATAGGCACAACTTTACCTCAGATATATATATATATATGTACTTTCGAAAGTTTTCGGAGGAAGTACTAAGGATGTGAGTTGACCGTTGTCAACATATAAGTAAATAAGGGGGAGTTCCTTTTAAAACTATATTCAAAATATTTAAAATAAGTCGAGATAATATTCTCCGACGATCTGAAATTAGTCGAATGATTTTCCGAAAATCAGAATGTATTTTACATTAGGTTTTATGATTTTTAAATCGTAAATAAACCCTTTAATAAATAATAAATAATTAAATATTAATCGATTAATAAATAAACCTCGAATGAGTTTACTTGAAAATAATATTTAAATAATATTCCTCAACTAATTTATGTTTACGTAATATAATAATCTTTTACATTTAATCGAGTTTGAAATAAATATTCACTGGAGAATACTTCCTCCATGATAAGTAAATAGTTAATAAATATTTCTTAATCGAACGATAAAGTATAGTTGAGGGAATACGATCTTTGGAAATCGTTTTAATAAAAGTTCGAGGTATTTAATATTTCGTAAGTGGATGTTGAGTCCTTCAAATCGTACTACTATGGACTTTTAATTGTCCTAATAATATCACCGAAATGATTCCCGGGTTTTCATCTTAAAATCCCGACTGACTCTCGGTCTTATAATTATATGTCACGTTTAAAGCGGAATTAAATATTTTACGATATATTCTTATCGTACAACATCACTACATTATACGAAAATTCAATTACTACGTATCATGGCAAGCATGGTATTTATGCAATTATAATAAAGCAATCATTTCACAACACAACAGTAAATGGAGTTGGGTTCGTAAACTTTCCTGGGTATCTCGAGGTGGAGGATGCTCTAGGTTCCGCTTGGAAATCTATAATCATAAACATAATTCGTTTCGTTAGGTCCCGTTCTAATTTACGGCAACTCGCACTCATGCGCTACTTATTATGCACCCTCTCAACTAATTTTACCCTTATTATTTCTTTGAGTCCTTATTCTCATTATGGTCGCTTCCTTTTTCAAAGCATCTTAAGTCCATTCTCATTTTTGTCGTCAGCTCCGCTTATGGATTCTACGGTTTCCAATGGCGCGGTCTTGGCTCCGATATTTTTATAAAATTGAAAAATCATTATTCGCACTTGAAATTCTTATGGAAGTTAGGAAACTCAATACGCTACTCTCTCTAAAAAATTCATGATTTATGAACATTCTTAAGTCGAACCTTTATATTTTTAAAGTTCGTAATTCGTAGCAGTTTTTATCGCGCAAATCACTTTTAGTAAAACAACCATAATTTTTGATCCATAAATCGGAATCAAGCGATTCAAGCGCCTAAACGATCCTTATAACATTGTATATCATAATCAAGGGTTAGTTTTCAATAAAATATAGTTTACATCCTCGGGACTTTCTGCAGAATCTTAAAGTTACGTTTTGTTCGTTTTAACGAGATTACGGTTACGATCGGAGTTTCGTTTATGCCTTAAATCATTATACTACCACCAACAACCAACATATAATCATCAACACACTAACTCCTATCAAGAAAATCATGTTCTTGAGGCAACAATAATCAACCTTAAATCTACTTAGCTAAACATCAAGATTACAACAATACTCCCACCAAAACTATGTTTACAATTACATACTAAAAGGATCTTGAACTTAAATCTTAAATAAAGTTGGGTCAAATATTTTTACCTTTCTTAAGATCTTGAGATGTTTTCTTGATGATGGTGAAGTCTTGGGAGTGCTTAGTATGATTTTTGGAACCTAAAATAACCATCAAAATCAGGAAACCAAAGAAGAGTTACTATTCATACTATTCATTATCAACTTTCTTGTTTTTATTTCACCCATCAAAACTTGATAAAAAGAGCTCAAAGATTTATCTTACCTTATTTTGGTTTTTTGGAAGCTTGAGAATTAATGGGAGGATTTATCCATGGCTAGAGCTTGAAATTTTGATTTTGATTTCTTGGTTGAAGAAGAAAAGCCGAATGGGAGGTTTAGAGAGAGAGAAGAAGTGTTTTTATGCTTGCTTCCTTGGTTGCTTCTTGGAAATGAGGTTGTGATATCTTTTTATTTGATTGATATTCTCTAGTTTAGATCCTAGGATTTTATTCTTGTTGCAAATCTTGGGGACAAATCCAACTAGCTTCCTAGTTTACAAGCTAAGCCACTTGTTTAGCTCTTTAGCTTACTATTTGATAACCTTGGTTGATCATCCTACACCTTAGCTCACTATTTGATAAAGTAACCATGGTTACTTTCTTACCATGGTTAGTTAGTGTGTTACGTTTATTTAATCGTTTACGCGTTCGCTCGGTCGCTTAAACGTTTTCGTAATACTTTCTCGTAAATGGTTCGCGACGTAATTCCTTTCGTATTTATTTCTTATGTTTTGAATTATTATACTTGGATATAAATCCGTAGGGTTTTAATTTTTTAATTATATTGTGATTCCCGTAATCCTCGATGATTCGTAAATATGGTCGTTTTTCAAAGTTCGTTTTCTTCGAAAAATAATAGCGTTTACATACACTCATTTGGTACGTATAATCATAATATCAACTTCGAAACTCATTTTCTCATGCACTACATAGTGTGGGCTAAAAAAATTTCCCCGTCCGTCAGGGTTACTATTCATTAAACATTTTTATAAGGTCATAAAAATTCGATTTATTACAACTAAATAGAATATTTTGGGCAGAAGTAGTTAGTATAACAAGTTATATGATTAATCTAGGACCTCACACAGGTATTCATCTTAAAACTCCTATTGTGAAATGGTATGGTAAGCCTGCTGATTACTCTGATTTAAGAATTTTTTGTTATACTGTTTATTATCATGTAAATGAGGGTAAATTCGAGCCACGAGCTAAAAAGAGAGTATTTATAGGCTATGGGGATAGGGTTAAAGGTTATAGAATATGGTCTCTATCTGAAAATAGGGTTATACTGAGTAGAAATATAGTCTTTGATGAGAATTCTATATTTAACTCTACTGTGAAGTCTATTGTTATTTCAGAAAGTGGTGGTGTTGAGAAGTAGATGGAGCAGGGAGTCACTCAAGATGAGAGTAAACCACAATAGGAAATTCAACAACCATAGTCAGAATCAGAATCATCAGTTTCATCTTACCAGTAGTGAATCAGCACAGGTTGGCTCTTGATCGATCGAGGAGAGCTAATTATGGGGTGCCTCCAAAGAAATATAGTTTTGAAGATGTGATGGCATATGCACTACAGGTTGATGAAGAGGTGGATCCTAGCTCCGATGAGCCATCCACTTACAAAGAAGCAGTTACATTTGCAAAGTCTATAAAATGGTTTGCTACAATGGGAGATGAAATGGAGTCAATTCAGAAGAATATTACTTAGGAATTAGTCAAGCGACCTCGAGACAGAAAGATTGTCACTTGTAAATGGGTCTACAAGAAGAAGGAAGGAGAAATATCTGTTGAGGGTATCAAGCACAAATCTCGGTTATTAGCTCGATGGTTCACTCAAAAAGAAGGAGTAGACTAAAATGAGATTTTTTCTCCAGTGGTCAGACACACTTCCATAAGGGTGCTACCAGCAATAGTTGCACATCAAAATCTGGATCTTGAACAACTCGATACGAAGACAGCTTTTCTACGTGGAGAGCTGGAAGAGAATATATACATGACTCGGATATATGGTTTTCAGGTTCTCGACAAAAAAGACTATGTTTGCAAGTTGTTGAAGTTCTTTTATGGACTAAAGCAGTCTCTGAGGCAGTGGTACAAGAAATTCGACAGCTATATGATAGGTATTGGCTACACCGGGAGTTTGTATGATTGTTGTGTTTATTATAGTAAGACAGTAAATGGTTCTTTTATTTATCCGGTTTTATATGTGGATGATATGTTGATAGTGTAGAGAACAAATGTGATATTCAGAAGTTGAAGGGTCTTCTTAGTGCTGAGTTTTAGATGAAAGATTGGGTGCGGCTCGGAAAATTTTGGGAATGGAGATTTGTAGGAATATAAGAAAAAGAAAACTCTTCTTGTCACAGAAGGGATACATTTAGAAGAATTTTTCAAGGTTTGGCATATGTACAACAAAGCTCATAGATACTCCTAGTGTTGCAAATGCACATCTGTCCGTTGCTTATGCACCTAAGTCTGCTGAGGAGAAGGAGTACATACCTCGAGTTCCCTATGCTAGTGTAGTAGGAAACTTGATGTATGTAATGGTCTGCACTGGACCCGTTCTTGCACAATCTGTTAGTGTTCTTTGTAGGTTTATGGTTGATCCAGGAAAGGAGCATTGGCAAGTTGTGAAGAGGATCTTTTGGTAGTTAAAAGATACGTCTGATGTTGGTCTATGGAGGTGATGCAGAGTGTTTGGTGATAGGATTTTCATACTCTCATTATGCTTGAGATGTTGACACTAGAAGATCTATGACTGGTTATACTTTCACTTCGGGTGGTTCAATTGTCAGTTGGAAAGCTACTTTGCAACCTACGATGACTTTGTCTACTACAGAAGTAGAGTACATGGCATTGATAGAATCCGCAAAAGAAGGAAGCTGGTTAAAAGGTTTGGTTAGTGGTTTAGGTCTACATCATGATCAGACTACAATGTATTGTGATAGTCTCAGTGCAATTTGTTTAGCCAAGGATCATGTCCATCATGAGCAGACTAAGCACATAGATGTGGGATATCATTTTCTAATATTTGAGAAGAGCATCAAAGTGAGCAAAGTGGGTACTGTTGAAAACCCAACTGATATCCTCACCAATCTGGTTCCACATAGTAAGTTTCAACATTGTTTGAACTTGGTAAATGTTTGGAGTTGTTGATTGCCCTTTTATGGCAAAATCTAAGGCAGGAGAGTTTCTTCTGGTACATCTGGTACATCTATTTTTGTGAGAGGATTCAAGTTAAGGTGGAGATTTGTTAGAATATATCTTGAATATGTTTTTAGAGGGTGTTAGGTCATACACACTGTAGAGGGGGATGAATACAGTGTATAGCACAATCAAATCGAACTTTAATAATTCAAGTAAAAGAAAACAAACTTTATTCAAAACAATAAACTATGTTACAGTATGGAACTGTTCTCTCTCAGTGATGAACAAATATCAAGAGAGCTGCTAGGGTTACAATGAATAATCTTCTCGATTATGATAACACTTGTAGTATAAACCCTATGTCTGTGTTTATATACTACACAGTTACAAGATAATCACTAATTGATATGGAATATAATTCTGGTTCCTAAAATATATCAATCAGATATCTTTTCTTCCAAGTATTCTATTCTTCATAGAATTCCATCTTCATGCATATCTCTTATTATGTGTGTCTCGATCTTCTCTTCCTGTGAATCAGCTGCCTTCCTTATCTGAACGTTTCCTTTAAGTCCTGATATTATCTTCTGATAAATATCTTCTGAACCTTAAGTACTGATGACTTAAGTTCTGACTTCAGTATAAGTGCTGATTTCAGTTAAGTACTGATTTATCCTGTTTAAGTAAGATCTGTAAACTAAACATAAATCACATTAGTCATGACATTATCAAATATATCTAACAATCTCCCCAACTTGTAAATTAGCATAATATACAAGTTTAACAGATATTTGATGATGTCAAAAACATTAAGTACAAATGCATGAGAATTTGACTAGATAACTACAACTTACAGTCCTTAAAGCTTTACTAATCTTTAACTTCTGATAACAACTTCAGTCTGTATTTATATCAGAATTTGAGCAGTTGTAGATCTTGACTTGGCTTCATCTTCTGATCTCTCTGATGTCAGGAGTTGTTCTGAGATAGTTCTTCAACAAACATCTCTCAGCATATCTGAGTTCATCAGTCATCCTCCTTTTAGCATCTTTAAGTTCTGCAGAATCTTCACCAGTTTGAAAGATTGCAGCCCTGAGATCATTAATTTTAGCTTTCTTTATGTCCTGATCCAGTCTGATCAAATATGCCCTTTCAGACTCAAGATTGAATTCCACAGCCCTGTAACCCAGAAAGGTAGTTATAATCTTAGTAGAGTTGGGCTTCATCTCAACAGTATCACCCTTGTGATCTTTGTACTTTGGAAGATATGTGTTGTCAGACTTAACAGAATAAAGCCTTTTCTGTCTCTGAATCTGATTCTTCAAATAGTTTGCAGCACTTTCTGTTATTTTGTCATTCACTTGAAGTAAGAATAATACATGTTCCAGTTCTTCAAAATACTTTAGTGGAATGGCATTTTCCCTTATATGATAAACCCTACCATCTGTCATGAAGTACAACAAGATGTGCTCTTTCAAGTAGGTATGGTAAACCATTTGTACAGATTCTAGTTGATTCAATCTCTCAGGAGTTACTCCAATATCTGGTTCACTTAAGGAAGTTGGATCATTGGTTGTGTTCTGTACTCTTCTTTCATCAGCACTTCCCAATCCAGTTTTATCTCTTGCTTCCTTTCCAGTGACTACTCTTGCTTCAAAACCACTTACAGCAGTCTTTAAAGGTTGAGTCTGTTTGGCTTTGGTGAATCCTGGTAGGAGTATCTTCGAAGGTTTAACATGAGCAATGTCAGAGGTTTCCTTTGATTTATCTTCTGATATCAAGTTAACTTGAGCTATGTCAGAGGTTACTTGCTTCTTTGA
Source organism: Apium graveolens (assembly GCF_009905375.1). NCBI lineage: Eukaryota > Viridiplantae > Streptophyta > Magnoliopsida > Apiales > Apiaceae > Apium > Apium graveolens. The sequence goes on from NW_027419127.1 coordinate 101,543, forward strand.
GATATCAGAACTAACTATCTCTTGACTCTGAACAACTTGAGCCATGTCAGAGGTTGTCTTAGAAACTTTTCTTGAAGTCAGAGCAAGATCAGCATCTTCATCAGTAATTTCTTCATTCACAGGAGGCACATAAACCTGGATAGGTTCACCAACTTTCCCTTTGCCCTTGGACCTTGGATCTATCTGCAGTTGTGATTTAGCTTTGGTTGCTTCAGGATTTATCCTTTCTTTTATCACAATGCCTTTGAGCTTTGGAAGTTTCTTTTTACCAGAAGCTTCAGATTTAGATTTGACTTTTTCTGATTTAAGTCTAGTTTCTTCTTCCATCAGACTCTCCAAGTCCATTCCTGTATTTTCCTTAAGAAATAACTTTCTTGACATTTCTTCATCAAGATCCAAAAGTTCATCAGAACTTATCCTTTTACCAGTAGCAGAAGTAATTCTTTTTCCAGCATCAGAACTTGTCCTGTGACTTGTAATTCCAGCTCCTCTTGATGAGAAATTTCTACTTTGACCATGACCTCCACCCATTCTAGAGTTTCCCTAGTCATCTTTTTCATCATCCTTCCCCTTCAGTGTCTTATCAATTTTGCATTTGGACTTAATTACTTTCTCCCCCTTTTTGGCATCAGCAGGTAACATAAGAAAGACAAGCAATTCCATTGAGGCTTGGATTTCATCGAGTTGAGATTGCTGAGAAGATTGAGTTTTCAAAATATCATCAATCTGAGACTGTAGCTTCTCTTGGTCTTCTCAATGTAAGCAACTCTGTCAAAGGTAGGTTGGAAGAATTTTTTCTTATCAAGTTTCCTAGTCATATCTTGCTTGAGCAATTCTTCCGTAATTTGACGTAACTCTGCATGAGTTGTTGAACGGAGACCTTGCAGATGTCTAGTACTCAATGCAATGACTCGAAGTTGTGTCTTGAAATCATCATTAATTAACATTTCATCAGCTTTTGCCAAGTGCTCAGCAAGAATCTTTTCAGATGGAACAAAGGTAACTGAGTTCCATTCCTTAGTCCACTCCTGTCCTCGAGGAGTTTCACTCCAAGGTACTGGTGCTTCTCCTCGTACAAACTTCTTGACTAGTTCAGATTTAGAAATAGTTTATGGAGGTGCATGTCCTGTAACACCCCCAAATCCGGGGTCGGGGATCCGGGTTGTCACGAGTTCCATTTCCCTTAATAACACTCAATCTTAATAATTAATCAACTACTCTGTACTGTGACCCCACAATAAACACACACACCACACGTTATAGTCTCAGAGATGAACATCCAAAAATAATCACAAGTCATTTTATTCCACAATTATCTGCCAATACACCTTAAAAGGTTTTCTGAATAAATTTACTTTTTCTTTGCCATTATTACAATTCATAAATATACATAATCTGATACATCAAAAGTTGAAAGCCTAGCCTATTGGTAGTTCCTACCTCAGATACAGCGACATCAACGCCTATAGGAAACTGCGGAACGTTTCCTATCCGCTCGCGAATTGGGAGCTTGGTCCTGTTCATCTTGCCTATCTGATGTTGTGTGATGAAAGAAGAAAGCAAGGGTGAGCAGCAAGCCCACCAAAATAATATTTATAATGACTTACAATATATGAGCATTCTCATAGTACTCAAGAAAGTCTTGGTTAAGAAGAAATGAACCAAGTTGATATCTTAATGCGATGAAGTCGCAAAATATTCAGTATATATATATATACTTTTCAAAATCTTGGAAGTCCTCTTCCATGCATAATATACACAGAGTTCCAGTTAATAACTGTATAAAACTATCGTTGCAAGGTGATCTCATATGTCTAACCTTGTCTCAACGTTTTTCTGAAAATCTTTGACATGCATAAGATAATCATTTAATAGATATAAGTTTAAAAGATGAAGTTACAAGATACTCCAATATACTTATATCTTTCCGAATACTACTTGAACTACCACCGTTCAAGTTATAATTAGTTTCAAAAGTTCATCATATAGATGAGAATACAAGATAAGACTTGAATAGATTCAATCTTTGAAATATTATTGAATGAAATGAAGTTACGAGATACTTCATTAAGTCCCGATATATATACACCTATATATATCTCTCATACATTTCCTGAAAACCTCTGTCATGTAAAGTATGAACAGAGTTGCAATATCCAATGAATTTGGAAAGAAAAGAAATTTTGGCATAAACCTGATTTCTTGTTGATCAGGCAAAGATACCAATAAGTAACCTTTTTTACTAGTAGATGGACGAATTCCCCACTGGTCATCACCCTGGTCGCAATAGGACCTTATGCTGGACTGCCACTGAGCCACTTACACTATCATGGACGCCCACTGAGCCCATGTTGCTTATGCCGACTCGATAGATTGACTTACTTCCCGAACGTTGGGTAAGTAATCAATTCATTTACCAAAACTGCAACCTTGTTGCGAATATAAAATACACCATAGAGCCGGATCCCTCAGGTTTTGTGCGAGTATTTAAATCCCCTTTTTAAAAGGAAGATCTTAAATATAAAAATGAGTTTTGGGATCCGCTCTAACTTTTAAAAATCATTTTGAAGACTCGAAAACACTTTAAAGAGTGTTTGGAGTAATGCTGATTTAATGAAGTAAATCAGTCCCAATATATTTAGAAAATGTCTGAATATTATTATTTAAATAATATTCCCATAAAGAATAATCTTTATAAAAATAATTGAAGTAGAAGTTTTAAAAATCTTACTTGAATGAAAATTAAATAATCAAAGATATACTTATACAAAAGTACTATCTTTATTCGAATAATCGAAAATAAGTTTGATTATCGAAACATTATTCTTTAATAAAATAAAGAATATATCTCAGCAAATAATCGGAGTCATAGATCCTCAAATGAATATTCAAATAATATTCAATAAATAAATTAAGTTGAGTCATAAGCCCTCGAATGAATATTCGAAATAATATTCAATAATAAAATAAAGGAGTCATAAGTCCTCGGATGAATATTCTAAATAATATTCAATAATAAAATAAAGGAGTCATAAGTCCTCGGATGAATATTTGAAATAATATTCAATAATAAAATAAAGTTATCGAATAAACCTTATTCGATTAATAGTTTTAAAAACTATAACCATATATATATATATAAATATATATATATATATATATAAAATCTACTCGGGATCCTCGACTCCCGGTTTTAGAAAATATTTTCACCTTTGGGTCCCTATACTAAGGGTATATGCAATTTACCGCTATTCTCTAGCATAAGTATTATCAACTGAAACAACAGATATATATGGCAAGAATACGAAACAGGCATGCATATGTACCATATCACATGCTACAATATATCGCACGAATTTGCTAATATAACCATCATGCATCTATTACAAGATAATGCATATACAAGTGTATACATCACAACAACAGTATAACGGATAGAAAACTTGCCTGAGCGACTGGGGGTTACGAATGGCTCGGGACGAGTCTGGTAACCTATAAACAACAAGTAAGTTGGAATTAAACCAAAGTCACTTGTAAATCTATACATTAACCAACTTAGAGTGTAACGTTCGCTTTGCGCTTACTGATTCTCTTAAGTCACTCGAGTACCCTCGGCTCCACCATTTTTAATAATTTAACCATTACGAGTTTTAAGGCGATTCTTTCACAAGTGTCTTACCAACTGCCTATTACACCTTACATAAATGTTTCATACTTCAATTAGTCCTTTAAGGTCTTTAACCTATGTTTCAAAGTAAGGCGAGGGGTAAGGGTTCGTTCACGAAACGTCGTTACTTAAAACGGCCGTTTCTCCTAAACCGTTCATCAGAATCAAACGAACCACATATCAAAATGAAGCTCGTAACATGAACTATCTAAACATGGCAATGGTCAAAACCTAGCAGTGAGTTCAAAGGTTCTGATGTTAAGAACAAAAACAGTCTACGGTAAATCGGGCATTACGACGGCTATGTTTACGCGATTTCCCAAATTTAAACCATTCCAAAACAACCACCAATCAATCCCAATTCACAACCCAATCAAAACTCCATCCATCCTACATCATAACAGCCCCAACAAATCCACATTAACAATTTATACTTGTTCCCCACATGAACTAAAAGCTTTACTTAGGTTCCTTAACTAATTATCAAGATTTACAACCCCAAAAATACCACAAAACCAACTAATCTCTACAAACTCAACCAAACTTTAAACAATCAAGCATCATGCTTCACATATGCTATATCAATCATATTCATTCCTAATTACTCAAAACTAAAGCTAGGGTTTGGAGTTTATACCTTCCTTGGAGAGTGGAGAATCAAGAGAATGGCTTGGAATCACCCTTAAAGTCCTTATCCAAGCTTAAACTAAACAAAACTTCAAGAACAAAAATTTTAGTTCTTGAAAAACACTATTCACCATCTTCTTCCATGATTTATTGGAAGAGATTATGAAGGAATTAGAAGCTTAAACTCATGGGATAGCTATATCTATGTATAAGGAACCTTAGATAATTACCTCATGATTTAACAAAGCTTGGATCTTGGTTTTGGATTTTTCTTTCCTTTGAAAATGGCAAAAGCCGAGAGGTAGGAAGAAGGAAATGAAAAGTTTGTGTTTTTTTTGGTGAAAATGAAATGTTTTGCTTGGTTGGTTGATTATTGATTTGTTTTGTTTTTGGTTAATTACCTAATTAACCTTGATTTTGTGTGGTTATAATTCAACCACACTTCCTTCCCTCCTATGTCATGCTTATGTCATCTTGTGGTGTCATCCTTCCCTCTTTGTCCTCTTCCCATTGGTTGGATGACATCATCCCCTCTAATCTCTTTGATTAACTTCCTAATTGTTTGCCTAATGACCGCTGATCTGTTATACGGTTCGCTTAACTTTCATTTTCGTTTATCGTTTGAGGGATCATACCCGGGATCTTATTACTTGGGTTTCCTTAACCTTTCTCAATACATTATATTCCTTTTATGATCCTCTCTTATAATCCTTTAATTTAAATCCTTTTTATCCTGTTACCTTATACTCAATTCTTTCCGTATCTAGTGGATTTCCGGGAAAAATCAAAGTGTTCGGAATTGGATTCTGACGATCTTTACATACACTTATATACCACATAGAGTACCAATAATATCCCAGAAGACCAATAACAGAACCCCTACATAGTGTGGCATGAAAAGTTTTCTCATTCAGCAAAACACTATTCATAAGGGTTTCAAAAATTTCCAAAAAAATTGGGGTTATTACAGTCTCCCCTCCTTAAAAGGATTCCGTCCCGGAATCAGATAGAAAATGAATAGGGATACTCTCTTAGCATTGCACTTTCTAACTCTCGAGTAAATTTTCCCACATTGTGGTCCCACCACCAAACTCTGCCTAGTTTGATAATCCTTCTCCTAAGCACTTGTTCCTTTTTACTCTATAACCCTTCCTGGTTGCTCCATATAGGTTACGTCGGGTTGCATGTCTATGCGCTCATATGCCCCTATTTGTCTGGCATCCGAATTACACTTCCTTAACATTGATACGTGAAACACGTTATGACTTGCTACATGTTCTGGGGTAAGGCTAGCTCATATGCTAACCTCCCAATACTTCTTAATATATCCAAGGGTCCGACGTATTGTGGACTTAGCTTTCCTTTCTTTCCGAATCTCATCAATCCTTTCCGAGGGAATACCTATAACAGCACTAGGTCCCCTACTTCCTATTCCTTGTCCTTTCGTGTCAAATCAACATATGTATCATGTCCATCTTGGGCTACTACCAGTCGTCCTCTGATTAGATCTATCATATCCTTGGTCCTTTGGACCACTGCTGGTCCGAGCATTTTGCGCTCTACAACTTCATCCTAACATAAGAGAGATCGACATTGTCTTCCCTCAAGGATCTCGTAAGGCGATATCTCAATACTGACATATGATCTATTATCGTAAGAAAACTCAATCCGCGTTAAGTGATCATTCCAAATTCTTTCAAGTCTATTGCACAGATTCTCATTATAGCTTCTCGCATTATAGCTTTTGCTTCTCACTACCCATCCTTTTCCAGTTCGTAGTCATTACTATCTTCCGTACATAATATTATACTGGTTACACTTTTGCTCGTTAGCGTTCTATAACCTTTTAATAACCACGTCAACCTTAGTATCACGAATGTGTTTCCATTCCGAATACTACCACAACTTTATTACTCCTTTTTCAGCTGTTTCTATTTTCCAAAATTTGATCAATCATATAGAAGTAAAGGAATTTGTTGAGAGATCACTATGATCATGAACACTTGTTATATCGCATAGTTAGTACAGAAGGTGGCCAGCCTTTAGTACTTGACAAGCAATTAAACAATAGCTGGTATCCTACTCGGCTTCTATCATACAGATAGATAGTCATTCGGCAATACCTCCCCTTCTGGAAGGGTTGTTCTTCTCAGTTTATATGAAATGAAAAGAAGAGAAAAGAACGAACTGAAGAGAATTGTATATACGTAAAAAAAAAAATTATTGCCATAAAATATCTGGCTTGGAATCTACCTCTGAACTATAGAGGTTTGTCATAGGAGAACAAAACATATGTGTATATATATCAAGTATTATCGCATCGCATTTCACATGCTTAAATATTTTTGCTATTCCGTCCATCATTCTATGGACCCTTGCTCTTCCTCGAGCTTATACACAATCACCTTTGAAACTCCCTCGATATAGAAAATCGAATCTGGGATCTCATTCTAGACATCATCGTTACTAGAATTCTATGCTTGCACCGCAACCTTCCTCATATAGTAATACGACTCTCTTCACATAAGAGGGAATAAATATTCAATAGGTAGATACTCTACTTAATTATTCTATCAATGATAACTTATACACTACCACGACCCGATTAGTGGTACTCAATCTCAACATCCATTCCAATACAGCTCTCACGGTTGTAATCAGCTCATTACTCGCAGAATCATTGCTGCCTTACTATGGTCCACCACTGACCTACTGTCATCATTCACTTTCCATGAAATCTTAATATCTAACCATACGGAGTCCATACATGTCGTATAGAATACTTCTAAGGAGTTAACATAACCACCAATCATAATTCATGAAGAACACTCCAGATCCTGATGTACATTCATGACATGAAGCAGATAAAATTGCAGAAGAGTTTCAATCAAAGCAACGATAGCAGGTTAATACCATTCTTAATCATATGCCTTCAATAGAAGACTTAACTCAAAGGTTCATCTAGTCCTTTTTGGAAACATGGTCCTGGCTTATCTCAAGATAGTATCTTCTGAGATAGATAGCCCGCTCATGGCGATTACACGATTTAAACCTTTACCAAACTACTATTACGGTTGGGTATTGCACAGTCATCAGAAGGAATGTCAATCTTTCAAACCATAATACAACCTTTACGGCTTCAACCATTATCATTGTATTCCTCTGGCACGAGCGCCTGTAATTGTCCTCTTACACTTAAAGTGTCGGCCACCTCTTTGGCCTTTCCTGATAGTAAAATTTCCTTACAGTCAATGTCATTTTAACCACCTCCAAATAAATTTTCTACCTCATTTCAATCACTGCTTATGTGAAAATGCTTTTCTTTAATATCTGATGAGTAAAAAAAATCACCATTTTTCCATAAGTTATTGCCTCAATCTTTAGAGGTTAATCACTGTCACGACTGACTCTCAATCATACTTAGAACATCTTTTATCTTAGGTCCTAATTGCCCTGAACAATTTCGACCTCTACTGGTTCGATCCATACTTTCTCGTGGTTTAACACGTGCCCCACTTGGCATCATTATAATTATGTCATATTTCCTTCATCAAAATTTCTGTTCTTGAGAACTTTGAATATTACCTTTCTCCTTGTAAAACTTCTAAGGTTATCCTTAAATCCTTCATCAGGTACACCCTAGGCACAGGGCGTATCAAGATACCATTTATTAATACCAGAATCATAGTCTATATACTTCTGAAAAATTTCCCCACTGATCCTTAAAGGTTATTGTTACCTTAATCCTTCATTCTATACTATCAAAACTCATACTGTCCCTATTAAGGGTGAAATGCCAACCTTTATGCATTCCCCCAGGATTCATTTTAAGTTACCGATGTTTTATCCTTAATTCCACCTTTAAAAGGTACATGCATCCTTTCATGGATAAATCAAGTCATATATCCCTGATAAGGGTGCCTTATTCAATCATTCCCACCTCGATAGTATATGCCTAGTTTCACAATAACATCTGTATTCAAAATGAGGTCAATCAATATGGCCTCCAAAAGATAACAATGGTTATCCGCTTTTCTTGCCTAATTTGGTAATGATAACAAGGATGTTCTGGAAGATATTGGTCGTGTTCAACGTGAACCTCTTCTTAATAATTCCTTATTTACTTTTGTTATTTATCTCAACAGTCACCTCAATGTTGGGATATCTTTCATACATGGCGTCTCCCTTTCTGGGTATCAAGCCACCGGTCTTACACTTCACATTCTTGAAGGTCACCTCCTTCATCCAATTTTTCCTAATTTTTTACTTTCTTGTCTCCTCAGTCTATCCTCGTCTCATTATTTATCCTTCGAACTATCTCAAGGTTTCCTCGAATCCTCCCAACTTACAGGGGATAAAATATATGTTTCTCTTATGCCCTCAACCATTAATTTTAACTCATGGTGAATCACCCTCATCCTGACGAATGCATACTTTTCTATTTCTATTGCTACGAGTCTTTAGGGTTTCCTCATACCCAACTCCCTTATCATACCTCAAACTCTATTGCCTTTATATTCCTTTCCACTTCAGTTTCTTTTATTTTCCTTTCTCTTATCATTATTTCATGAACCAACACAACATAAGCATTGATTTCAAACATCCCGTCATTCTGGATTCGTGCCCTTAGAACGAATCTTGACAACTTTTACAACTTAGATTCATAATTCATCATACTCGTCTGCCTTTATTCTGGCTCTAAAGCTTTTACACTATCTCCATAACCTTGGGAAGTACTTTCCTGAAAACAATTGACTGAACTTAAATCAGTTTATTATAACATCTTGCTCCGTGCCTTCCTTGGCCTTTCACCAGCGGGTGGTCTCTCTCTTAGGAGGGTAAGTGACAAAAACACTCTTTTGTGATTCGTCAATCATTTAGAATCTCAAATGATTCCTATATTTCCTTTAGCCAGGCTCTTGCCTCGACTGGGTCAGCTTGTTCCTTAGAACTCGGAGAGCTTAGCGACTTAAAGGTCCTGAAAGAATTTCTCACCGCATTGTTTCCTCAGGGTGGTGGTTGGGGATAATAGTCTAAGTTCTGTCTAGACAGGTCCATAAATTGCCGTATAGGAGTACCGTCTCGGGTCTCCTTTCCTTACTCGACTTTCTGTTTCCTTAGTATGAAATGTTTCATCCTTCTCCCATACTTGGGGTTATTTTATACACTTTAAATCCTCATTTTCCACTTCATTATGTTATGGGTTCATTCTATCTTGATGGCGACCTCCCTGACTATCACGTTCAGGTTTTGCTCTAAATCTTATTCCTCAAACTAGCTTTCATCTAGGATCTCATCTTTAAGCTCTTGAACATTTGGAACCCAAATCCTGTAGGAATACCTCATTATTCCCTTATCATCTTTCTCGGTATTAATATTTTATCTAATTATTGGCTCTCTGCCTTCATTCATCACTTTTTCTTGGCACAATAATAAATTTTCCAATAATTCAGACCGCATAGCGATCTCAAATAGCTTTTCGGTACCGGCTCCGGTTACCTTCACTTCTATTTCCATTTTCTCAAAATCTCTTATAAACTCTCCAAAAGACATTATCATCTTGAGTCTCTCCTTTTTACTAAGGGCATCAGCCACCATATTGGCTTTCCCCGAATGATACAGAATCTCTCAATCATAATTCTTGATTAGCTCTAACCGCCTCCTCTGGCGTATGTTGAGCTCTTTCTACATAAAAATATACTAGAGCTCCTATGGTTTGTGAATCTCGCACTTCTCTCCATACAAGTAGTGCCTCCAATATTTAGGGCAAAACTATTGCCACGAGCCCAAGCTCATGGGTGGGGATATCGAATTTTATATTCCCTTAATTGCCTTGACACGTACGCGATTACCTTGTTGTGCTGTATAAGAAGCACCCTAATTCCTTATGCGAAGCGTCACTACACTTCACAAAATCTCATTTTCCATCCGGCAACGCCAACATAGGGAACGTCACCAACCTTTGCTCCGGTTCTTAAAAGTTGTTCTCGCATTTCTCTGTCCATTCGAACTTCTCAGTCTTATGAGTAAGCCGCATTAAAGGGGCTACTATCTTTACAAACTTGAACGAACCTCCGGTAGTGACCGGCCAATCCTACCTCTGGTAGTTTCCCTAACCATGGTTATCAATTCCTCAATGGTCCTTTATTCATTCTTGTCAGGATCCTCCATGGGATCCTCCTCAGCAACTGTCCCTTCTAGGACAACATCCTCAACCGTTACATCCTCAATATCAACATCATCCGGTCCTGCGTTAGGACGCTCTATCGGATCCATAATCTGATCTCCAATAAGTAATAAAACATCATCGCGTTGTTGCTCCTCAACCTCAGGGTTCGGAGTCCCGCTACCATATATGATAACGAACTACGCTTCTATCACAATATTTATAAGGGTTCCCATAAGGGTTTTAACTGTCAGTACTACGTTAGGTAGCTCGACTATGAACTTGGCAAGAGTTCTTATTATCTTTGTGAACTTATTATCTTAACGTCACATCATCTCTGAGGTTTATAACGCTTAGCTCTGATACCACTTCTGTAACACCCCCAAATCTGGGGTCGGGGATCCGGGTTGTCACGAGTTCCATTTCCCTTAATAACACCCAATCTTAATAATTAATCAACTACTCTGTACTGTGACCCCACAATAAACACACACACCACACGTTATAGTCTCAGAGATGAACATCCAAAAATAATCACAAGTCATTTTATTCCACAATTATCTGCCAATACACCTTAAAAGGTTTTCTGAATAAATTTACATTTTCTTTGCCATTATTATAATTCATAAATATACATAATCTGATACATCAAAAGTTGAAAGCCTAGCATATTGGTATTTCCTACCTCAGCTACAGCGACATCAATGCCTATAGGAAACTGCGGAACGTTTCCTATCCGCTCGCGAATTGGGAGCTTGGTCCTGTTCATCTTGCCTATCTGATGTTGTGTGATGAAAGAAGAAAGCAAGGGTGAGCAGCAAGCCCACCAAAATAATATTTATAATAACTTACAATATATGAGCATTCTCATAGTACTCAAGAAAGTCTTGGTTAAGAAGAAATGAACTAAGTTGATATCTTAATGCGATGAAGTCGCAAAATATTCAGTATATATATATATATATATATATATACTTTTCAAAATCTTGGAAGTCCTCTTCCATGCATAATATACACAGAGTTCCAGTTAATAACTGTATAAAACTATCGTTGCAAGGTGATCTCATATGTCTAACCTTGTCTCAACGTTTTTCTGAAAATCTTTGACATGCATAAGATAATCTTTTACTAGATATAAGTTTAAAAGATGAAGTTACAAGATACTCCAATATACTTATATCTTTCCGAATACTACTTGAACTACCACCGTTCAAGTTATAATTAGTTTCAAAAGTTCATCACATAGATGAGAATACAAGATAAGACTTGAATAGATTCAATCTTTGAAATATTATTGAATGAAATGAAGTTACGAGATACTTCATTAAGTCCCGATATATATATACACCTATATATATCTCTCATACATTTCCTGAAAACCTCTGTCATGTAAAGTATGAACAGAGTTGCAATATCCAATGAATTTGGAAAGAAAAGAAATTTTGGCATAAACCTGATATCTTGCTGATCAGGCAAAGATACCAATAAGTAACCTTTTCTACTAGTAGATGGACGAATTCCCCACTGGTCATCACCCTGGTCGCAATAGGACCTTATGCTGGACTGCCACTCAGCCACTTATGCATTTGATGGACTCCCACTGAGCCACTTACACTATCATGGACGCCCACTGAGCCCATGTTGCTTATGCCGACTCGATAGATGGACTTACTTCCCGAACGTTGGGTAAGTAATCAATTCATTTACCAAAACTGCAACCTTGTTGTGAATATAAAATACACCATAGAGCCGGATCCCTCAGGTTTTGAGCGAGTATTTAAATCCCCTTTTTAAAAGGAAGATCTTAAATATAAAAATGAGTTTTGGGATCCGCTCTAACTTTTAAAAATTATTTTGAAGACTCGAAAATACTTTAAAGAGTGTTTGGAGTAATGTTGATTTAATGAAGTAAATCAGTCCCAATATATTTAGAAAATGTCTGAATATTATTATTTAAATAATATTCCCATAAAGAATAATCTTTATAAAAATAATTGAAGTAGAAGTTTTAAAAATCTTACTTGAATGAAAATTTAATAATCAAAGATATACTTATACAAAAGTACTATCTTTTTTTGAATAATCGAAAATAAGTTTGATTATCGAATCATTATTCTTTAATAAAATAAAGAATATATCTCAGCAAATAATCTGAGTCATAGATCCTCAAATGAATATTCAAATAATATTCAATAAATAAATTAAGCTGAGTCATAAGCCCTCGAATGAATATTCGAAATAATATTCAATAATAAAATAAAGGAGTCATAAGTCCTCGGATGAATATTCGAAATAATATTCAATAATAAAATAAAGGAGTCATAAGTCCTCGGATGAATATTTGAAATAATATTCAATAATAAAATAAAGTTATCGAATAAACCTTATTCGATTAATAGTTTTAAAAACTATAACCATCTATATATATAAATATATATATATATATATAATCTACTCGGGATCCTCGACTCCCGGTTTTAGAAAATGTTTTCACCTTTGGGTCCCTATACTAAGGGTATATGCAATTTACCGCTATTCTCTAGCATAGGTATTATCAACTGAACCAACAGATATATATGGCAAGAATACGAAACAGGCATGCATATGTACCATATCACATGCTACAATATATCGCAAGAATTTGCTAATATAACCATCATGCATCTATTACAAGATAATGCATATACAAGTGTATACATCACAACAACAGTATAATGGATAGAAAACTTGCCTGAGCGACTGGGGGTTACGAATGGCTCGGGATGAGTCTGGTAACCTATAAACAACAAGTAAGTTGGAATTAAACCAAAGTCACATGTAAATCTATACATTAACCAACTTAGACTGTAACGCTCGCTTTGCGCTTACTGATTCTCTTAAGTCACACGAGTTTTAAGGCGATTCTTTCGCAAGTGTCTTACCAACTGCCTATTACACCTTACATAAATGTTTCATACTTCAATTAGTCCTTTAAGGTCTTTAACCTATGTTTAAAAGTAAGGTGAGGGGTAAGCATTCGTTCGCGAAACGTCGTTACTTAAAACGGCCGTTTCTCCTAAACCGTTCATCGGAATCAAACGAACCACATATCAAAATGAAGCTCGTAACATGAACTATCTAAACATGGCAATGGTCAGAACCTAGCAGTGAATTCAAGGGTTCTGATGTTAAGAACAAAAACAGTCTACGGTAAATCGGGCATTACGACGGCTATGTTTACGCGATTTCCCAAATTTAAACCATTCCAAAACAACCACCAATCAATCCCAATTCACAACCCAATTAAAACTCCATCCATCCTACATCATAACAGCCCCAACAACTCCACATTAACAATTTATACTTGTTCCCCACATGAACTAAAAGCTTTACTTAGGTTCCTTAACTAATTATCAAGATTTACAACCCCAAAAATACCACAAAACCAACTAATCTCTACAAACTCAACAAAACTTTAAACAATCAAGCATCATGCTTCACATATGCTATATCATTCATATTCATTCCTAATTACTCAAAACTAAAGCTAGGGTTTGGAGTTTATACCTTCCTTGGAAAGTGGAGAATCAAGAGAATGGCTTGGAATCACCCTTAAAGTCCTTATCCAAGCTTAAACTAAACAAAACTTCAAGAACAAAAATTTTAGTTCTTGAAAAACATTATTCACCATCTTCTTCCATGATTTATTGGAAGAGATTGTGAAGGAATTAGAAGCTTAAACTCATGGGATAGCTATATCTATGTATAAGGAACCTTAGATAATTACCTCATGATTTAACAAAGCTTGGATCTTGGTTTTGGATTTTTCTTTCCTTTGAAAATGGCAAAAGCCGAGAGCTAGGAAGAAGGAAATGAAAATTTTGTGTTTTTTTTTGGTGAAAATGAAATGTTTGGCTTGGTTGGTTGATTATTGATTTGTTTTGTTTTTGGTTAATTACCTAATTAACCTTGATTTTGTGTGGTTATAATTCAACCACACTTCCTTCCCTCCTATGTCATGCTTATGTCATCTTGTGGTGTCATCCTTCCCTCTTTGTCCTCTTCCCATTGGTTGGATGACATCATCCCCTCTAATCTCTTTGATTAACTTCCTAATTATTTGCCTAATGACCGCTGATCTGTTATACGGTTCGCTTAACTTTCATTTTCGTTTATCGTTTGAGGGATCATACCCGGGATCTTATTACTTGGGTTTCCTTAACCTTTCTCAATACATTATATTCCTTTTATGATCCTCTCTTATAATCCTTTAATTTAAATCCTTTTTATCCTGTTACCTTATACTCAATTCTTTCCGTATCTAGTGGATTTTCGGGAAAAATCAAAGTGTTCGGAATTGGATTCTGACGATCTTTACATACACTTATATACTACATAGAGTACCAATAATATCCCAGAAGACCAATAACAGAACCCCTACATAGTGTGGCATGAAAAAATTTCTCATTCAGCAAAACACTATTCATAAGGGTTTCAAAATTTTCCAAAAAAATTGGGGTTATTACATGTCCTGAAGGACCTGCTTCATCAGCATCTGCATTTGGAGTAGCATCACAAGTATCATCAGCATTTACAGCATCAGAACTTACAGAATCAGCATCTTCTGATAAAACAACAGTATGAGAAGCAATCGAGGCTTCAGCATCATCCTCTAAATGCTGATTTGTTTCCAAGTTCTGATCAACAGCCATATCCTGATGCTTACCTATATTCTGATCATCAACATCTAGATGTAGAGAAGGTGTAGTAGACAATTTTGGAGTTTGAGTAGCATCAGTAACAGGTGTTGTTGATGGATGAATTGTTGTTGGAGCTTCTAAGTACCTCAGGCACAACCAGGTTCTGAAAATCAATTTCAGCACTTGTGCCTGGGTTTACAGGAGATACAGTTTCATGTACAGGAGACACAGATTGTGTGATTGCCTTGTCTATAGCAGCTTCCTGAGTTGGAGACAAGGAAGAAGGAGAGGCAGTAGCTTCAACAAATTCTGGTTCTTTGGAGATCAGAGATTCCTGATCTCCTTCCTTAGCTGCTGCTTCCTCATCATCTGAAGCTGGCCTTTTAGCTCTCTGTTTCTTGTATCTCTTAGAAGGTGGGGATTCCTTGGGAGGTTAAGCAGAAGTCATTCTCCTAAGCCTTTTGAGAAGCTTAGATCCCCCAATTCCAGAATCCTTCTGAGAAGGAATTTTCTCAGCTTCTTTAACAACAGGTTCTGATGCAGAAACCTGTTCCTCACTATCAGACTCATCTCTCAGAACAATCCTCCTTCTCTTCTGTGGTGTTTGAGGAACAGTCTTTGTCCTCTTAGGCTTGGAAGATGAAGGCTTCACAGTAGGTGCTGAGGATGAAGGTTGAGTTGTCTGAGAAGTTGTGAGATATGATTTGAGATATGTTCTGAGGGAGGGTTGAGGTATAGATGTATGAGTGGTATGTTCTGATGGTTGCTGTGGTGTTTGGGATGTGGTGGTGGGTTGTACATTAGAATAAACAGATCTATAGGTTTCAGGATCAGCATTTACCAAGATCTGTTTTACAGACTGAGGAATCTGTAAAGGTCTAACCACTTTTTTCTTAAGGTCAGCATTTACCAAGTCATTAAAGGCTCGTTTTGCAATTTTAAAGGGTGGATATAAAGAACTGGCTAGTTGAGGGGCATCAGCACAGCAAAAGGTATATATAAGCTGACAGAATCTAGCAAAGTAAACTACATTTCTATCCTCTGTCATCCTATCCCCTATGAAACCTATCACAACACTTGCAAAATCAAAATGAGTTTGGTTAATAATAGCATACCCGATGTGCTGACTCATTATTGGAATGGCATCAAAGTTTGAACACTTATTCCCGAAGGCTTTAGTGATGCAGTCGAAGAAGAAGCTCCATTCCTTTCTGATATGTGCCCGTTTCAACTGTCCAAGCTTATCCAAACTCTTTTCATACCCCAAACTGTCCATTAACTCTTGTAGAGTTGATTCCTCCGGTGTTGAAAAAACACAGCCTTCTGGTAAATGTAAGGCCTTGCGAATTATACCAGGAGTTACCACATGTTCAGAATCATCCACTTCAAAAACAATACTGGGAGTACCAGTTGCACCACCATTATCAAAATGCCCAGTCCGCCAAAACGTCAAAACTTGTTGGCTTGAAGAGACTGAAGGCTGGGTCAATGCATACCCAATTTCACTGTGTGCAAGAAGATCTTGCACAAAATACAACTCAGACGGAGCTTCATCATGATCGAGAATTGCAGCATAGTTATTTGGAACGAACTTAGCTCCATTAATGATCAAATCCTTAGGTGCCATGAGAAAAATTGAAAATTAAGAGTGCTTGTTAGGTGTTTGATAAAATGTCTGTATGAAAAACCAAAGTCAGAAGATGAGAGAGAGTAAAAGCAAAGAAAGAGAGATAAAGTGTAAAAGTAAATAAAAGATTGTATAATCTTCTCTCTCTCTTACTTATACTTGGTAAAGAAAATATAACCGTTGGACACCTGTCAGACATGCAGCAATAAGGAATAGTCAATGGGCACGGGAAAACAGTAATCATTACTTATCACATGCAGGTTTTCAAGGAAAAACCGTTCCACTTACCCAGTAATCCCATTAATTGAGGTAAGTCAGTTTTAATTCAAAATTTAAACTGTTCCCACGTATTCAATTATTTTCACTGCAAAACCAATATTCTGAAAATAAATTTCAAGTGTGAGAATGACCAAAATAAATCAAGTAAACAAGTACTGATATTTTAAAGTCAGAACTTAACTTAAATCAATGATTAAAATGATCATCAGAACATGGATATATCAGGATTTAACAGTGCAGTAAATGTGCAAACATCTCAGAGATAGAATCTTGCAAAAATAAGAAATTTCATTAATATATTAAGAGAATACATTCATGAAATTGAAATTACATCAAAGAATTACAAGACTGTCCTAAGCTTCTATTCCTAACATCAACAGCCTTAGTCCTAGCTCAAGAAGCAGGGCAAGGCTGACGATGAAGAAAAACAGAAAGAAGAAAATAAGTCATTTCTTCTTCTTACTCTCTACAAAAAGAATAGCGAGTCGGATGATTCGCTCTTGCTGGCGGAGAGCTTCCAGCCTTTCCTCCTCCAATCGCTCCAGATGGCGATGGTAGTCCATGTAAAAGAACAGGAGGTGTGTGAGAACCTCCTGGGGAACTGAGTCCCAAATCTCATCAGGAATGACAGTCACGTGTCATTCCTGCTACCATCCCACATGGCTTAACTCCATGTATATGGTTTCATAGTTTAAAAATATATTGTAGTTAACCATGATGTTGTGTATATGAGGGAAAAGAGAGTAAGTGTTTGAGGAAGGGAATAATGTTTAGCTGGAAGGAGGTGTTTGTTTATATAGGCAATAGAATGCCAGGAGACGCATGGATAATTTAATGCGGACAGGTAGAAATAATTCTACCCCGTCTCCTTTGACTGGGAAGACGAAAAACAGTCATTGGAAGTGTAAGACAGGGTTTAATGCGCACAAGAAACAAGTAAAAATTACTGTGCATGTACGTGTTCTACCAACCCTAATTAGATTGACTGTTAATATTCTGCCCAAACATATTCTGATTGAAAAAGGAGACTGTTTCAAATTGTAACCACAAATAAGTCAAGTAAAGGATCAGAATTTAATATCAGAACTTAGACTTATATCAGAACTTAACAGTCATCAGAACATGATTTCTGAACTCAAAAAATGAATGCCTATCTCCGTAATTCTTCACCCAAATTCTGATATCGATTCTTCAGAACTTAATCATCAGAACGTTCAACAGAACCTGTCCTCAGAATTTATGCAATCTGACACATAAACTGTTCATCTACAACAACATGGATCACCACAGAAATTTTCATCATTCATATGGAGTGTTAGTGTGTGCATTAAGCTAAATATTAGACAAAGAATAAAGTCTGATTCACTTCAGTACATCTTAGAAATAAGGCATAACTAAAACTTTACTTAAAATCTGTCATTATTCTGAAGCCTACTATTGAATGAGTTCATGCATGAGTCCACCTCAACTATCTTGTGCTAATTTTGTGCATCTTTTTAAATTCCATTTTGCAGTGGCTTCTCAGTGTAAGTGAGTCACGACTGCTTATCAGAATTAATGCTATTATCAGAGTATTTCTCCAGTAATCATAGAGTGTGAAAAGTCACCAAGAAAAATATTTATTTGCTTTTCTGATGCATTTTACTTAATACCAGCAATGCACTTGGGTCGTCCTATCCACATTTTTACTCTAGATCTCAAAGGAGTACCTGATTTTTATTTCTTTTTCTTTTCCCTTTTCTTTTGATAAGAGAAGTTTATCAGCACTTAGTACATTCAACAGAGTTACTAGCATCAGAACTTAACAGATGAGAAGCATTATTCTAGTTTTTGACTTAGTAATAAGATAGACAAAGTAAACTCAACTAAGCTCAATATCATAATTTGCTTGTGTCAATAGATTTCCACAGAAATAATTACTTCTAACATGGGATCTCTAGTGTATTTAAGACTACTAGGTCAGCGTCTAGCACAGGTATCCTCATAGGATTGAATAGTTACATAAACAATCATATCACTATTAGAGTTTAGAAAGTCACATCAGACAACAGTCAGTACTTAAGCAATTTTCAATTAAGCACAGAATACACAAAGAGAGTAATTTCTGTAAATACTGATCATAAAGTCTGATGCATCAGAACAAAACTAAGCAGATTTAGAGAAAGAACCTGAAACCATTCCAAGTTCATTTACCAATCTTGTAAAAGTAGCTTCACACAGTGGTTTTGTGAAGATATCTGCTAGTTGTTGATATGTTGGAACAAAGTGCAATTCCACTGTACCTTCATCCACATGTTCCCTTATGAAGTGGTACCTAATATTGATGTGCTTTGTCATTGAGTGTTGAACTGGATTACCTGTCATAGCAATAACACTTTGATTATCACAGAAAATAGGGATTTTAAAATATGTTAACCCATAATCCAGTAACTGATTCTTCATCCAAAGAATCTGTGCACAACAGCTTCCTGCAGCAATGTACTATGCTTCTGCAGTTGATGTGGAAATTGACTTTTGTTTCTTGCTAAACCAAGAAACCAATCTGCCTCCAAGAAATTGGCAACTTCCACTTGTGCTTTTCCTGTCAATTTTGCAACCTGAAAAATCTGCATCTGAGTAACCTATTAGTTTAAAATCTGATTCTCTGGGATACCACAATCCCAGATCAGCTGTTCCTTTAAGATACTTAAAAATTCTTTTCATAGCTGTTAAGTGAGGTTCTCTTGGATCTGCTTGGAATCTTGCACAAAGACAGGTAGCATACATGATATCAGGTCTACTTGCAGTTAGATAGAGTAGAGAGTCAATCATACCTCTGTAATCAGTAATATCTACTGATTTACCAGTATCCTTATCCAGTTTTATTGCAGTGGCCATGGGAGTGGATGCACTTGAACAATCTTGCATCCCAAATTTCTTCAGCAAATTTCTGGTGTACTTGGTTTGACAAATAAAAGTGCCTTCTTCATTCTGCTTGACTTGAAGGCCCAGAAAATAGCTAAGTTCCCCCATCATACTCATTTGATACCTTGACTGCATCAGTTTGGCAAACTTCTTGCAAAGTCTGTCATTTGTAGAACCAAAGATGATATCAACAACATATATCTGAAGCAGAAGTAAGTCCTTTCCATGGTTGAGGTAGAACAGTGTTTTGTCTATAGTTCCTCTATTAAATCCACTTTCCAGAAGAAACTGAGCTAAAGTCTCATACCATGCTCTTGGAGCTTGCTTAAGGCCATAGAGTGCTTTATCAAGCCTGTAGACATAATCTGGATATTTGGGATCTACAAAACCTGGAGGTTGTTCAACATATACTTCTTCCTCCAATTCTCCATTGAGAAAAGCACTTTTCACATCCATTTGAAAGACAGTAAACTTTTTGTGAGCAACATAAGCCAAAAATATCCTTATGGCTTCCAATCTAGCAACTGGTGCAAATGTTTCATCATAATCAATTCCCTCCTGTTGAGAATATCCTTTTGCAACCAGCCTTGCCTTATTCCTTGTAATTATGCCATCACTATCAGTTTTGTTTCTGAATACCCACTTTGTACCAACAACAGATCTGTTCTTTGGTCTTGGCACTAGGGTCCAGACTTTGTTTCTTTCAAATTCATTTAAATCTTCCTGCATTGCTTGCACCCAATCAGCATCTTGAAGAGCTTCTTCCACTTTCTCTGGCTCAGTCTGAGAAAGAAAAGAATTGTAAAGACATTCACTTGAAGTAGCTGTTCTAGTTCTGACACCTGCATCAGGATTTCCAATTATCAAATCAGGTGTATGTGATTTAGTCCATTTCCTTGCAGATGAAAGGTTTTCTCTTGAAATGGATGCTCCCCCATGATCCATGCTATCTTCATTAACATTTTCTGATGCTCCCCCTGAAACTATGTTCTCTGTGTTGGATTCTTCAGAATTTAGATTTTCAGAACTATCAGAACTTGGCTTATCAGAACTTGACGTGTCAGAACTTGAAGAGCCAGTTGTCTGTTCTGATGCTTCTTGAGATGTGGTTTTCTCTTCAGTATGCTCCCCCTGCACAGGTGCATTTTCCTTTGGTGTAGTCACCATAGTTTCAATAACATCAGAGCTTAATCCATTAGAGTTTGCAGTATCAGAATTTAGACTGTCAGGATTTTCAGTATCAGAATTTAAGTCTTCATTTTCGAATCTCAGCTGCTCATGATCATTGAAGTCTTCAAGTCCAGTAACCTTCTTATCATCAAAGGAGACATTGATAGATTCCATGACCACTCTTGTTCTCAAGTTATAGACTCTGAAGGCTTTTGTGGAAAGTGGATACCCAACAAAAATTCCTTCATCAGCTTTTAGATCAAATTTGGACAGCTGTTCAGGGTGAGTCTTAAGAATAAAACACTTGCATCCAAACACGTGAAAATACTTCAGATTTGGCTTCTTTTTCTTCACCAACTCATATGGTGTCTTTCCATGCTTGTTAATTAGTGTTGCATTCTGAGTAAAACAAGCAGTCTGCACAGCTTCAGCCCAGAAATAGGTTGGAAGCTTTGCTTCATCAAGCATTGTTCGTGCAGCTTCAATAAGAGTTCTATTCTTTCTTTCAACAACTCCATTTTGCTGTGGAGTTCCAGGAGCAGAGAATTCCTGCTTGATTCCATGGTTTTTGCAGAACTCTTCCATTATCAAATTCTTGAACTCAGTACCATTATCACTTCTTATTATCTTCACAGAATCTTTGACCTATTTATCCAGTTGCCTGACATGATCAATCAAGATAGATGCAGTTTCACTTTTTATGTGCAAGTAATACACCCATGTGTATCTGGTGAACTCATCCACTATGACCATAGCATATTTCTTCTTTGCAATAGACATGACATTTACTGGACCAAATAGATCAACGTGTAGAAGGTGATAAGGCTCAAGAATTGATGATTCAGTCTTGCTCTTGAATGAGGATTTCCTTTATTTAGCCTTCTGACAAGAATCACAAAGACCATCAGGAGCAAATACTGACTTTGGCAGTCCTCTCACAAGATCTTTCTTGACTAGTTCATTTATATTGTTGAAATTTAAATGAGAGAGTTTCTTGTGCCAATTCCAGCTTTCTTCAATTGATGCTCTACTCATCAGACAGATTGCAGAACCATCAGTACTTGTTGAAAGCTTGGCTTCATAGATGTTACCACGCCTGTATCCTTTCAGAACAACTTTGCCTGTAGATTTACTTACAACTTCACATTGTTCTTCAAAGAAATCCACATGATAACCTCTAGGGGTGAGCAGAAAACCGCACAAACCGCAAAAACCGCCCGCACCGTACCAAACCACACCGCAAAATGCGGTTTTTAATTTTTGTGGTGCGGTTGCGGTTTGAATTTTTTATAAACCGCGCGCTACGAGGCGGGTTGTGGTTTTAAATTTCTGAAATGCGGTTCAAACCGCACCGCAATATTTAATATATATATATATATATACACACACTTATATTTCTATCGGGTAACATAAAGAACCATTTTATGTTCTTAGTTAAACTGAATTTCATCAGATGGCCATAGCATCCTTATTGAGTTAGAATTATATGTTAAATTCATTAAGGAATTCAAATGGATCACACGATCTTCTGACAAATAAAAAAGAGACTACACAATCTCTTGTTTATATTTCTTCACTAGGAAAACCAAAATCCAAGTATTTATACTAGTGAACTAAGATGTTGCATTCTGATTGATTAAAACTATTTTCGGAAATTTGATTAAATTTAAATTTTGTATTTATTTAGTTTTTTTGAACTTGTAAAGTATAAACCGCAGTGAACCGCACCACACCGCATCGCATTTTCGTGGTGTGGTTTATGCGGTTTTCGAGGGTACGCGGTGCGGTTGCGGTTTGGAAATTTGAGCAAACCGCATGTGCGGTTTGGTTTGCGGTTTGAGGAAAAAACCGCACCGTCCGCACCGCGCTCACCCCTAATAACCTCTGTCACAGATTTGACTAACACTCAGCAGATTGTGCTTAAGTCCTGAGACCAGAGCTACTTCCTTAATGATGACATTCCCAAGATTGATATTGCCATATCCCAATGTTATTCCAATGTTGCCATCTCCATAAGAAACACTTGGGTCAGCCTTCTCCACAAAGTCTGATAGCAGGGCTTTGTTTCCAGTCATATGTCCTGAACATCCACTCTCCAGAACTAGGATGTTTTTCCTGTTGCCCTGCAATCACAAAAACCACTAATGATTAGTTTTAAGGACCCAGACATTCTTGGATCCTTTGGCCTTATTAAGTCTGTTAACATTTGCAGCGGATTTAGCATCAGAGTTTATGTTAACATTTTTCTTATCAAAATTTACACTATCAGACTTTGAATCAGAACTTACACTAGAAGGTATAATGGTAACTTTCTTTAAAGAAGGTTTTATTTGATAATAATCATAGTACAAACTATGATATTCCTTACAAGTATAAATGGAATGCCATAAACTACCACAATAAAAACAAGGATTTTGTGGCTTATATCTAACAGACTGACTCTTAACTCCTGACTTTGAAGGTAAGGAGTTTATGTTCTTATTCTTCCTGCAAAAAGAAGCCAGATGCTTAGAACTTCCACAGTTATGACACGTTTTCCTAGGAGCATCAGGAATAGGCTTATAATCATTGCTTTTATTCACACCTTCCTTTCCATTCCTATTTTTCCTAGGTGATTTTACCTTGTTTGCATTCTTAACATCTTTCAGCTTATGCTTAAGCTGCTTCTTAGTCATTAAGCCTACGTTTACTTCAGTTGTCTTTTCTTGTTTTAGTTTGTCAGAAGTTAATTCCTTCTTAACTTCTGATTTTTCAGTATCAGACTTTACAGCTACAAACTTAACAGGTTTTAACTTTGGCTTTTGTTTAACAACTACAGGCTTAATATCTACAGTTCCTTTATCATTCTTATCATCTCCATAACCTAAGCCTTCTTTCCAGTTTTCATTACTTAACAAATTCTGAGTTGTTCTGCCAGAGTTAGTCCAAGTCCTGATAATCTCTCTTTCCTTTTCTAACTCAGCTTTTAGAGATTTATTCATTTTAAGCACTTCATTCCTAACATAGAAAGCATCATCTCTATCTTTCTGAGTTTGATGGAACATGACTAACTCTTTTTCTAAATAATCATTCCTCTTTTTGCAAGCAATATTTTCAGAAGTTAATCTTTCACATGTTAAAGTTTGATCTCTATAACTAATGAACATGGTTTTAAGATATCTTCTCAACTCATTAATATCATCAGTATAAAAGGCATAAGTAGTTTGAGGTACCTTTAATTCAGTAGCTTCAGAACTGCTTTCAGCACTTGCCTTATCAGCATTTGCCATCAGGGCATAATTCTCCTCACTTTCAGAATCTGAGGTGTCTGTCCAACTTTTCTTCTTTGTGACAAGAGCCTTGCCTTTATCACTCTTCACTTTCTTGCAATCAGGAGATATGTGGCCTTTCTCACCACAGTTGTAGCATTTGACATTTGTATAATCTCCTCTGTCAGACTTTCCTCCTCTGCCCTCAGATTTTCTGAAATTCTTCTTATCAGAACTTGTGCCTTTCCTGGAAAACTTTTTTCCCTTCCTGAACTTCCTGTATGCAATCTTTGTGATTCCTTTCACCATAAGAGCACACAGCTTCATCATCTCTTCATCAACATCCGTCTCAGGCAAGCTTTCAGATTCTGAGTCATCATCACTTTCAGAACTTGATGACTCAGTATCAGACTTTGTGAAGAGAGCTTTACCCTTGTCTTTCCTTGAGGTAGCTTCCTTGGGGGATTCTTCTTTAGCCTTAAGAGCAACTGTCCTTGACTTTCATCCTTTCCCCTTGCTTCTTTGTTCCATCTCAAGTGCATGAGTCTTGAGCATTCCATAAATTTCATCAAGAGTTGTTTCATCAAGATTATAGTTGTCTCTTATTGTTGTTGTCTTCAAATCCCAGCATTCAGGAAGAGCTAACAGGAATTTAAGGTTTGAATCTTCAAGATCATACTCCTTATCAACCAGTGACAAATCATTCAAGAGTTTGACAAATCTATCATATAAATCAGTCAATGACTCATTAGCCTTTGAGTCAAAGTGTTCATACTCTTGAGTATTGTCTTCCTGTTCTTCTTAATCGTATCCGTTCCCTGACATCTTGTTTCCAAGGCATCCCATATCTCCTTTGCAGTCTTGCAGTTTATTATCCTGTTTGACATTACATTATCAATAGCACTATGCAGTAAGTGTCGTACCTTAGCATCCTTAGCAATTGATGCGATATCTTCAGCAGTGTAATCACTCTTATCCTTTGGTACAGACTTTGCTGCTTCACCTGCAACTGCAACAGCGAGCTTGGTTGGTTTGTGAGGCCCTTCCTTGATTCTATCAAGATATTCTGGATCTGTAGCTTCCAGAAACATGGCCATCCTCACCTTCCATATGGGATATTCAGATGGTCTCAATATGAGAACTCTAATAGTCTCATATCGGTTTTGAATTTGTGTCTTTGGAGGTTCTTCAGCTTTGGTGGGCTTAGTTGGAGTTTCTACTTCAGACATGATTGTTTTTGGATCTTAAACTGTTTGTGTGTTAACAGATAGGCTCTGATACCACTTGTTAGGTCACACACACTATAGAGGGGGGTGAATACAGTGTATAGCACAATCAAATCGAACTTTAATAACTCAAGTAACAGAAAACAAACTTTATTCAAAACAATAAACTCTGTTACAGTATGGAACTGTTCTCTCTCAGTGATGAACAAATATCACGAGAGCTGCTAGGGTTACAATGAATAATCTTCTCGATTATGATAACACTTGTAGTGTAAACCCTATGTCTGTGTTTATATACTACACAGTTACAAGATAATCACTAATTGATATGGAATATAATTCTGCTCCCTAAAATATATCAATCAGATATCTTTTCTTCCAAGTATTCTGTTCTTCATAGAATTCCATCTTCATGCATATCTCTTCTTATGTTTGTCTCGATCTTCTCTTCCTGTGAATCAGTTGCCTTCCTTATCTGAACGTTTCCTTTAAGTCCTGATATTATCTTCTGATAAATATCTTTTGAACCTTAAGTACTGATGACTTAATTTCTGACTTCAGTATAAGTGCTGATTTCAGTTAAGTACTGATTTGTCCTGTTTAAGTAAGATCTGTAAACTAAACATAAATCACATTAGTCATGACATTATCAAATATATCTAACAGGGGGATATCTATTTTGGGTCTATTTTTCTGAACTTTCCTGTAACCGCCTAGAGAGTATTAGATAAACTCTTTAGGGCATAACCTAAACATATGTTATAATCTGAGTATACAGTAATCTATATATGTCGTAATATGTATCGGCATAACCTAAACGTAAGATGTAATCTGTATTCTCAATATCAATAGAACTTTTCTCTTCTGCCTATTTGTGCTCTTTTCTTTATAATTATTATAATCATTCTTACTTTCGTTATAACAAACTGGTATCAGAGCCTGGTTCTAATTCTAGGGTTTGAATTTCGGTTCAGGGAGAAAAATGTTCGGGATGTCTAGTTCTAATTTCGGTTAGGAGTTGTCCCACATCGTTTGTAAGAGGGGCAGTTTGCTTATATATAAGATGACAATTAACTCCATTAGTATGAAGCCTTCTGGGATGTGCCTAAAATCAAATTTGTGTGCGCTCGGGCCAGATCAGATAATATCATAATAATATGGAGTTAGGCCTGCTTAGCAAAACTCAACAAGTGGCATCAGAGTTTCAAATAATCTCATACGGGCTTCCAGAATGGACCTAGGAGGAGGCAGATGGGCTACCCAGTATGAGCTCAAGGAAAAGGCAGGTGGACCTTCCAGTATGAGCCTAGGAGGAGTCAGAAAGCCAGAAGGATTCAAGTATGGGTCCAGGGAGAGCAGATCACACAATCAAGTGGCAGTTGTTGAGCCCAATGTGTGAAGGGGGAGATTGTTAGGAGTTGTATCACATTGTCTGTGGGATGGGGCAATTTGCTAGTATATAAGTAGCCAGTTAACTCCCTTAGTATGAGACCTTTTGGGATGTGCCCAAAATCAAATCTGTGCGGTCTCGACCCAGAGCGGGAAATATTTTAATAATGTGGAGTTAGGTCTACTTAGCAAAGCCCAACACTCCCCTTAGAGGAGCTTAAGCTATGAATCTTTATGTTTATATAACATTGATGCACCCCTGAAAAGTCAGGCTCGCTGATCTTTAATATACACGAGGCGCCCTCATAGGAGCTTTGTCAGCGATTGCTCAAGTTATTGATAAAAGAATATAGCGTTCCCAAATGGGCTCATTATTTGTGATAATCCTAGAGACCACTAGCCATTCCCACGGGTCGCGTGGAATTCCCGATTTGAATAAATTTGCTTTACGAGACTTCACATGATTCTTACTGCATGTTTGGGAAGCCATAAATCCGTCTTATCTGGGCTAAAAGCCCATCTCACCACATTCATACATGTTTGGCAACACACTGATTTGGTCTTCATTTCATCATTTACTGACCATAATGGGAAAGTTGGGAGAGAGGTACATTCATCTCAACTTATTTTTCAGACTTAAAATTAGGTAGCTCTTATCTAGTTTTTTTTGTTCGCCTGTGAACTCCAATTTATGTTTATCTAAGTACGTTAGTTTATTTTATTTTATTATATTTGTTTCCGCTGTATTTGTTCATTCTTGAGGGTCTAGTGTTCGAGTTTTGTTGAAATGGTAAAATATACTTCCGAGTCATTCATTTTTTTGCAATTTTTTTCCTTATATTTGGCATATATTTTAATACTACTTTATATTTGACACACATTTTAAAATTATTATAAAGTATAGTTTCATAATCTTATTATTTTGAGTTCATTATCCATATTTTTAAATTTTCTCTTTTTTATATTCATGTATTAAAATTATTAATTTATGTAATTCGTAATGTATATTTAACTTTTCTTTAAAAAATAATTATGACTTATCAGTTATAATTTATTTATTTATTTATCGTAACTAACCCGCAGTCGCTACTCTTCGGGTGCGCACTGGGTAAACCCTACGGACTCACACAATAGCCTGCAAAACACGTGAACCAAGGTAAATCGCATTTAAGCGACAAGCTCTGACTCAGGCACCATAATCATAAATTCTCCTCCCGTGGGATTATCAGTTATAATTTATTTATTTTTTTATCATAACTAACTCGCAGTCGCTGCTCTTCGGGTGCGTACTAAGTAAACCCTACGGCCTCACGCAATAGCCTGCAAAACACGTGAACCAACGTAAATCGCATTTAAGCGACAAGGTCTGGCTCAAGAGTCATAATCATAAATTCTCGCCCCGTGGGATTATCAATTATAATTTACCAAACACATTATGAACTTATAATTAATTTATACGTAAAATTATCCAAATAACTAAATAACTTGTAAATTACGATATTCATATTACTTATATGTCACTTTTTAAATTTAAATTATAAATTATATTTTTTTAATAAATCTCAAACGGGCTCTTAATTATGCTTATATTTTCCATCATAATTTGGAACCATAGTCAAATAGGCTGAATCCTAGTCGATTCAAAAGTTGGCATAACACCTGCGAACAAACTAATTGTATTTTTTTTTTTTTTGCAATATTGTTATTTGTTTAATTTTTTATTTTACCTTTATCCTCAAATTCTGTTTTTTCCCGGAAACCTAGAGAATCACACATGTACCGTAGATTTTAACATTCATGTATATTATTCATATCTACCCCAACCAGTTTGGAGGGAAATTCTGTAAGAATTGCATTTCTCCCTAGATGGTGGTACTGTGAATGAAATAGTGTAATAGGAATTGACGAAGAACACATATGCGTGCTGGTTGGTCGCTGGTTTGCTGGGTGTGCAGATCACTACAGATGAAAGTGAATCTAACCCTTCTACAATGACACCTTGTAAAGTTGATTAATATTATGATCCTTGATCTCAAGTATGTGCTGATATCAAAAAATCTTCTAGTTAAAAGAATATCCGGCCCTTCAAGAACTTGGTAGAAAATAAACATCTATTAATGAGATATTAGATAATATAATTGGTGTACGACTGCATATGTATTGTATGTTCTATTCAAATAAGTTTCACCCTAAAAAAGTTCATCTCAATGGGTCCTTAATTGCTCTTGTTGGTTCACCCTCAAAGCTGTCGCATTCACCATGTTCGTTACCTTACAACATCTGTGACAGTATTAATTCTTGAATTCAATCGAAGAGGTGTTGATCAAATCGCATCCCCTTCCACAGATTATTTGAATGTGTTTGTATTGGGGCCATTCGAGCTAGCTACGTACCCAGAGGCATTTGTTAGGAAAAGTAGCATAGTTAATACATTTACCAACACTTGAAATTTCATTCAGTAAAATCAGAGCACACAGAAGTCTTTAAACATGGTTTCAAATTTATAAAGTACAATCCAAATACTAGACACGCACCTAAACAATACGTTACAGATAATTAATCAAACATCAATGTTGTTTTCCCTTGGCAAAATAACAGCTTTGAGAGGATTCTTCATGACCACAGTAAAAGCAAATGTCTCAGTCGGGTCGGGTGGAGATCCGGGAACAGGCATCCACTTAAATGCGTGCACCATCCTAGCAAGCAAAATGTAAATGTGCAATGTACCAAGAGAAGCTGCCGGACAAATCCTCCTACCTGCACCAAACGGCAACATTTTTACTCCTCGATTCCCCGTCACGTCGACGTCCACACCATCCCCGTCTAGAAACCGTTCTGGGATGAACTCCCCCGGGTTTTTCCACATATTCGGATCCTCAGTCACCCATGCAGTGTACAACTCCACGCTTACATTAGCTGGAATACTGTAGCCGCCAAGCTCAGTGTCTTTAATAGCTGCATGAGACAACAGAAAATGACTAGGTGGATGTCGTCGAAATGTTTCTTTAATAATAGCTCCCAGATAGGGCATTTTCTCGACATCGTTTTCAGTAACAATCCCATCTACACCAACAACACTGACTATTTCTTTGTAGAGCTTTTCTTGAATTACTTGATTTATGACCAAATGAAGTAAAGCCCACTCAACTGTTGTTGCACTCGTATCGGTTCCAGCATTAATGACTTCAGAAACTAGGGTTACTAGTTCTTCGTCACTCAATCGGCCTCGATCCGTCAATTCAAGATGAAAAAGTGAGTCAATATAAGCAGCACCAACAGGGCTCACCATTTCAGAATTAGGGTTTTCGCCATTTTCCACAAAAGCTCTCCTGCTTCTTACCAAAGGAACCAAACACTCCAATTGCTTCTTTCGTAGCTCTTTAGCTTCTTTCAGTTGTCGTCGAAACAACGGTGTAAGGACCGGCAAGAAATCCGGTAGCTTTGGAGTTGTCATCATCATAACATCTTTTAAAATACACTCAATGTTCTTGATTTTATCTTCACATATTTTAGCACCAAAACACAAGCAAATCAGAATGCTACAAACAGTTAGCCTTAGATTGCTCATGACTTCCACAAATCCCACTTGAGAAGCCTCATCTTGAAGTCTTTTCAAGTGAGTCTCCACAGCCCATTTTCTTATCCAACTGCATTCTTTGATTCTTCTAGGGTTTATCAACTCTGTGGCAAAGTTGCGCCGCAGAGTGCGCCACAAAGGACCATATTTAGCCGAATTGATGGCACATTTTCCAACACTAAACAGAAGCCTTATGGGTGAGTCCTCCGGACGGCTAGCAAACATTGGCCCTTTCTGAACAAGGGCTTCATGGATGAGCTCTGAGCTTGTCACGACAACTAAAGTACGTTGACCCATTTGCATGGTGAAAATAGGCCCATACTTTTTACGATAATCACGTACAACATAAATAAAATGACGTTTTTGGAGAAGAACTTGACCTAGGTTTCCAATAAGTGGCCATCCTGGTGGTCCCGGTGGAAGATTATTCCGTCGGCCACCCTTGACCGACCAGTATTGCCACCATAGAAAGAGGAAGATGGCAGCTAAAGGGAGGAGAACTGAGTCTACTAACTCCATTGGAAGAGAAAAAGTTATGGATGATCTATTGAATAGCAGTGTAGTACACATGCATGAGGCTCATGTTGTTATAAAGACCCAGTGAGAAGTGCCCTTATTTAATTGTTATATTTATTAGAGTTGTATCCGCATTTTACCATTCAGAGGAAGAAAACGATTGGTCAATAGTCTGGTTGCACAGAATTCACTATTCAGGCTCAAGTCCTCATTATTTTAATCTTGCTATCGCCTGGCTATAGCTGCCATATTATTTTTGGCTAAATTTTATCATACACTATACAGTTTTCTATATTAATTACCAACTTAATTTATAAAAAGACTCGTATATTCATAAAATACTTAACTTTTTGCTAATTAACAAAAATTCAAATCAATCATAATTTTACTCTTTTTTCTGTATGTGTGTGGGTGAAGCAGCTAGCGTTGGCGGTTTCTGGATAGGAATGCAAAAGGAAGAATTAAAGAGTTTCATCTACCAAGCTCAGAGTCATGAATATATTGCTGGGAAGTATTTACTTTTGTACGGACGAGTTGGAATGGCCGTATTAATTCTCAAGTTTCTAATCCGCGTAAAGCATTCATTCACTGCTATAGCTAGGGTATTCCAATTAGGTCGTATAGCCGAGTTATTTTACATGTTTGGTTGAATGATGTAACAAGTTTGTTTGATCTCAAATTTTTAAAATTTAAATTATTAGTTTTAATTAATTTAAAGTATTATAATAAACAGGATCTTTTCTGACCGCTTTACTCTCACCAACTAAAGAAATGATAAATAATGACTGAATAAAAAAATCAGACGAAATTAACAACATAATTATGACCGATGATTTCGATCTATACATGTTTTATACCGGTCAATTATTCCGACCACATCAAGATCGTTTGACTGCTCGCATGATGTCGATGATTTCAGTCTATACGTGTTTTATACCGGTCAATTATTCCGACCACATCAAGATCGTTTGACTGCTCGCATGATGTCGATGATTTCAGTCTATACGTGTTTTATACCGGTCAATTATTCCGACCACATCAAAATCGTTTGACTACTCGTATGGTGTCCACGTGAGTTTATTCTGATCATGTACATCGATTGCCGTGCGGTCACTAAAGATAAAAATTAAAACTTATTAACTGACGGTTGAACTGGTCTACACGTGCATGTTAGCTAACTCCGATCACTATACTGACCCAGAGTTGGTCAATTTTTTTGGGGTGAAAAAGATGATCTGCAGTTTCCTATGCAGTTATTGAAAAATGAAGTGTTTAATTTTTTACCGCTTTTTAACCCAAACTTGACCAATTATGATTATATATGTATGTATGTAATCTATTTTCTTATAATTTTTATTTATATATACACACACTAGTAATCAAATACAAAACAATATTAGAATACAGACTACATATCAGTGACTTGATATAGGTATAATTAGTGATTATGAAATATTCCACTCTGTATATTTATGACCATGGCACCACTTATTTAGTGATTACTATTATGTAATTTAGTGATTTTTTTTAATTTAGTGATTATTTTTGTGTAATTTAGTGATCGCTACTAAATTGTTAATATATAACTTATTTTTATATTTAGTAATTTTCAGTATGTAAATTAGTGATTTACATAGGTTTATAATTTGTATTTTAATTTGATTTATATGAAGTAAGACTATATATATATATATATATACACGCACGCGGTCTTCAAATTCTCCGATAAAAATAATGGTCTACCTAGAATTTTTCTCTGTGTACATATATATTAGAAATTAAATATAAAAATGTAATTTCTTAATAAAAAAATTGCTCAATCAAGTTTTACTTAAAAATATATAAAATAGGAGAATTAGATTTGTTTTTAAACCTTTTTGTTTGTAAATATTTTTTAATATATTAACATATGTACAGTTGGATAGTTAAAATAATTTATTTATTTCGGACTAATTAAATCGGATGCAACTCTTTGGTGAAAGTGTGTACTTAAAGTAAAATGTTTTGTAATCAACCTCTTTTATCATAAACAATTTTCAAAAATCGACATAATAACAACATAACTGACCACGTTAAGCATATATAAGATCGAATGTCAAATTTACCAAGTGATAGGTGAATTGTTAAATTTGGCCAATGCAACTGACCATTGCTGAATATTGACTGCGGTCGATTTTGTTGTTAGTCAAAAGAAGAAACAACGTTTTCGCTAACCTGAAAATAAAATGTATTTTTATTATTGTAATCATCAATTTCAGAATAAGAATATATTTATTTCTTTAAGAAAAGTGAAAAAAGATTAATCATTTAAAATCAAACCGCATTTAGCATATTATTGATTTTAATGCGGTTCTTCAAGCTTTTCCGAAATTAATGTATACGTACTTAATCAACTTTTTGTTCTTACATCAGGAACAAAACACCTTTTATTTTCCCTTCGGGGGAATTAAATGAAAAAACCCTAGTCAAAGTTATACTAAGAAAGTTCAAATTTGTGTCAGCTACGAGTAAAGTCTGGTTTGATAGTTGAGAATTTGTCTACGCAAAAGGAGGTGTGTCGTGTGTAGTAAATAAATATCGTTGTCAATTAAAAAAATAATGAACCTGATATGTTTACATCCTGAATTATAGGTGTACACATATTTATTAAAATTATAATCAAATTATCCTTATTAAATTTGAAAATAAATTTTAATTAAATATGAATATAAGGACATATTAATCTCAATAATTGCCCCATATCAGTTTCAGTTTCAAAAATAAAACGAACTCAACTATAAATCATATGTAATACCTCTCCCATACATTAGGGTTACTATCTAGCATATAACAGAAGATTTTTTTTTATTTTTGTCAAGTATTTAAAATTGTGATTATTTATGTGCTGTAAATTGTCTGAATAGTTTCAGGTCTTTTTGATTATTTAATTTACGAAAGTAGATGATAATAATAAATGTATATGACTATATAAGTTTCTAGGGCGCAACGTGTTATCACTACCCGCTTTTTATAACCGCCAGATAAATGAGAATACACTGTGAGAATTTGGCTAAGTTTATCCAGTAAACTAGTTTGAGGCGGAGCTTCGCAGCCACTTATAAACGTATTTTAAGTAAAATATATATATATATATATATATAATATAACTTAAATAATAAATATTATTTGAATTTATGTTTTCGAGTCGATCTTTCTAAAATTCTAAATAAATATAAAATTTTAAAAAAAAACCTTATAATTAAAAATGTTAATTTACTCTCAATTAGTTACACTAAAAAAAAAAGTCTATATGCGATCAATAGAATCAGTGACCGCACATGGGCTTCTGCAACGGATGGTGATTGTTAATATTTTTACCACGAAACTTTTGATTATGACCTAATAATTAGTATACCGTACTTCAAAACGACCTAATATACCTCGGGTTTTAGCGTCTTACTCCACGGTCAAAATAATCATAAAATTATGAGTTTAATTAAAAATAACACATAATAGACACATATACATATATATACAAAAAGATGGAAGGAAGTTTGTCACCATTGTTCTAGTTGGTCTAGATATAATAATAAACCCATTACTTTAGTATATTGATTCATAAATAAGATTGTATAATTATTTTTGACTTGTTTTGCAAGATTAATTTTTTTTAACTTGAAAAAAAAGTTTAGAAAAATATTACAATAGAATTTATTACTTTCCCTCTGTTAGTAAATCTTTTGAAGTATTTTTTGACTCGAAGAGAAAGTTTAGAAAAATATTAATATTTTTTATTTTACTGTGATTGTCGTGCAAACTTAATCATTTTTTGACTTAAAGAGAAAGTTTTAAAAAATATTAAATAAACTTTTTACTTTACCTCTATTAATAAATCTTTTGAAGGTCTTTTTTATTTGAATAGAAAGTTTAGAATTATGTAAATTAATTGTAATTTTATTAATTTTTAATGGATAAAATTCGAAAAGTAAAATGAGTCGACCTAAGAAGTGCCACTTAAACGCACCAAATATGAAATAACCAAACATATTAACATGTACAAAATAACTTTAAATAATTTGCACAAAATGAAAACTTTAAAATAGAAATTCAGAGAATATTAAGATACTTGCACAAAATATCAATTTTCTAAAAGACTTGCACCATTCTTTCCGATAATAATGAAATATATCATCATTTAATATAACTTGCACAAAAAATGTTAAAATTTTTTTTAAAGAATATTACGATGGTAAACTAATTTACGAAGAAAATGGAGAAGATTTAAAAAAGTATAAGTTAATTATAGTTTTTTATTTTTTAATTATAAAAATTGAGAAAATTAAAAAAAAAAGTGATATACGAGACAAGTCACATGAACGTTCGGTTTCTCCTTATATTGATGATTGATTTGATCACAGATAAATTTGAGAAAATTGGTCAAATTTGGGATTGACTTAATTTTTATTTTTTGATGAACTGTATATCGACCAAAATCAATTGAATTTACTTGTATATTAGACCTGTACCACATTCATATCTCTCGTTGTTTACTTAATTAAAAGCAAAAGAAGGTTATGAGAATTCAAAATTTCAAATTATTCACAGAAATTCTGAGATAAAGTATGTGAAGTTGGTTCTTTTTTCTTTGTGCTAGCTTGAATGATCATATGGACTGTGGACAGCTGATAACACTGCACTTAGGTTAGAAATCTATTAACAAAGTGCAACATTATTTTAATTAAAAAGAAAAATGGACGGTAGTCTAACCCCTATATCCTTTGGCCACTGACTAAATTTACACCGACTTATACTTATTTTATATTAGTTTCCTGCATTTTGTTGTTAATATAGATTTTACTGAGGAAAATACCTGAGGTGAATGTGGTGATGACTGCAGTGCGAGGAACTAAAACATATCTGATGTATTCATATAACTAAAAGCCTTTAAAAATTTTGAAGGTAAGCTTAAGTTTTTTTCACATGAAGCCATAAATAATATCACTAAGAATTTGTAAATGCTAGCTTTCAGTGTGATGGGGAAAAAAAGTAAAATGCAGTTTGATGTCATGTAGACTGATTCTACTATAAGGAATCATGATTTTGAGGTCAAACAGAAAACCCTGCATTTATACAAAAGCAGTGTTGGTATATGTTTTTATTACATGAGTTGGGTAAGTCACTACCTAGCAGTAAATTA